>NW_026613261.1:264826-307326 GCF_029220125.1 Pseudoliparis swirei | reverse complement strand
TGATGGGAGTTATTTGCTGTTGCCAGGCAACCAGCCGGCGTGTCGCGACGTCGTTCCACGTCTTTATGTTCCAAAGCCAAAGCAATGACTTGTTTACCTTTCTGTTTGTGTTTACAAACAAACGATCCAGCACGTTAGTCACTGAGCTGAGGAGCTGTTGCTAGGCAGGCTAAGCTAAGCTAACAGCCTCATCAGGAGTG
Source organism: Pseudoliparis swirei (assembly GCF_029220125.1). NCBI lineage: Eukaryota > Metazoa > Chordata > Actinopteri > Perciformes > Liparidae > Pseudoliparis > Pseudoliparis swirei. Next base: position 307,126 of record NW_026613261.1, on the reverse strand, counting down.
ACGTCCTCTCGGCTCAGCACGTTTCCCAAAGTGTGAAACTATTCCTGGAAGAGGAACGTCACACAGGAGCGTCCCCGTGTTCAGGACTTTGAACAAAACTTTATTGACTCCCCAGAGGAGACGGCCGGCAAGCCGGGGGTCAAACTCACCGTGGGCCTCAGCAGCGTCATGGCCGCCTCTTAAAGGGCCGGCGTCACTGAAACATAGAAATATTGTACATACGAACATGTCTCTAATATTATAACATGAATCCATTTAATGTGAAACCTTCATAATAAAAGCACGGAATATTTCAGTATAAAGTACTCCAACATATTGTTAAATAACTCTTTGCATTTGTTTATTGGAGTGTAGACATAAGAACATTTCTCTAATATTATGACATTAATCCATTTCATTTGAAACCTTCAAAATAAAAGCGTGGGATATTTTTGTCACATTTCTTGAATAAAATAAAATAAAACGATGTTCCTCTGAGTTACGGAACATGAGAGAAGGTCGCTGAGCAGTTATTTAGGGCTCGTCGTGTTTCTCACCTGTAAACGTCTGAGGCGTTCACACAGAACCCTTTAAAGCCCCCCCCCCACACACACACACACCAGACCACCTCATCGTGGTCCTCTGGAAGCAGACAGACTCGTCCTGGTGGTTTACTTGGTCTAATCGGTTTATTCACGTTCTCTTTACAACACGTTACACACAGTCATCAAGAGGGAGTTAGTGCTCTAAAAGTTAAGCCTCTAAATAAATGTAAACGAAAGAAAACGAAGAAAGAAAAATTTAAAGAAGCTCCAGTTTAAAATAAAGGAGGGTTATTGCGCAACTTTGACTAATACGGTTCACAGCGCATATAAAACGTAATTTAAAAAACCTCTTTTTAATCTTCTGTCTCATGTGAGACGCCGTGTGGCCGCTGGGAGCATTGCAGGGACATGACAAGTCTGCACTCCAACTGTGGGGGCTAATCTATGCTGATTCATATGGATTTCTGGCTTGGCTTTAACACGCCAGATAAATCCTCCTCCGGGGCTCCGCCCCACAGCGAGCACCTTCCTCCCCCTGTTATTCGTTTATTATAACCTCATCTCCTCATCCTCTCATCCCCTCCCCCTCCCCCCCCCATCATGTTCCCATCCTCTCGTGCAGCCACACGACTCCTTCCATAACACACAACATATTTCATTTATCCTCGATAAACAAAAAATAAATGTCTCAGAAAACATTATTGTTTTATTTAGGTGACGTCTTGTTGTTGATTTGTATAACATCTCATTTGTTTCGCACTCTTAGACACACATGAACATAAAACATGAAGAGAGCTAGCTATTATATAAATATGAGGCTTCCGTCCGGCGTCATCCGGGGTGCGCTCCCGTCCTCCGCCAGTAGGGGGCGGAAGGAAAGGAGAGCGTTGTGGCAACAGAAACGACTATAGAGGGAGGGGGAGGGGGGGGCATGACTTTAGGGGGAGGGGGTGGGGAGGCGTTCTGAAGGGCGAGCGAGAGGGCGTTCATTCGCCGAACATTGGGCGAACGATAGGGGAGGAGAGAGAGAGAGAGAGCTGTCCGTCATCGAGAGGAAAGAGAAGGAGGAAGGAGGAAGAGGAGGAGGAGCAGCGCATTGAGCTGTAGATAAGGAGAGAGCTTAGAGAGTAGAGTGGGTTGTGTAGAGGCCATTTTCACTGTGGGGGGGGGGGGAGTCTAGACTAAACGACAGGAAAGAGGAGGAGAGATAAAGAAAAGACAGAGAGGGAGAAAACAAGGGATGTGAGAGAGGAGATGAATCCCGAGATGGGAGCAGAGATGAAGAGAGAGAGAGAGAGAGAGAGATGAAGAGAGAGAGAGAGAGAGAGAGAGAGAGAGATGAAGAGAGAGAGAGAGAGAGAGAGAGAGAGAGAGAGAGAGAGAGAGATGAAGAGAGAGAGAGAGAGAGAGAGAGAGAGATGAAGAGAGAGAGAGAGAGAGAGAGATGAAGAGAGAGAGAGAGAGAGAGAGAGCATGCTAAATGAATGAGCCGTGTGTTGAGTGGATCAAACTGGACCTGAGAACTCGGAGGGCCCAGACCTCCTCCAGGTGAGACCCCTGATGTCAGACCCCCCCCCCCCCCCGTGACGTCATAGGTGGTCAGTCGCCGGCCGTGGAGTCAACGTGCCCCCCCCCCTCTTAGCAGAGGAATGTGCAGCTGTCATACTGTACAGCTCGTGGTGACACAAATAGTCCCTTTAGGGGGGGGGGGGGGCGACCTCCATTAGCCACATGAGGAGCACTCAGCGCCGAGGGGGGGGGGGCTTTATGTGCGTTGTTAGGGATTAAACGTTTACGTGTCGCCCAATGAGAGCGGACATGGGGGGGGGGGAGGGGGGTCTCTGTACAGCGGGGAGATAATGAGGGGAGATAATGGAGGTCGCGTCGGGCCGGAGAGAAAAGAGGAGAGAGCAGACTAGAGGAGTCAGACCTTTATCTACAGGAGAGAGAGAGGGAGAAGAGGGAAGAGGGGGAGAGAGAGGAGAGAGAGAAGAGGGGAGAGAGAGAGAGAAGAGGGAAGAGGGGGGAGAGAGAGAGAGAAGAGGGAAGAGGGGGGGAGAGAGAGAGAGGGAGAAGAGGGGGGGAGCAGACTAGAGGAGTGGAGAGGCAGTCATGGGGGAGTCAGACCTTTATCTACAGGAGAGAGAGAAGGAGAAGAGGGAGAAGAGGGGGGGAGAGAGAGAGGAAGAGAAACAGGATAGAGCGGTTAGCATATAGATCACTTCTGTAATTTGAATGAACAAGAAAAGTCGTGAGAGGGAAAGGAAGGTGGAGAGAGGAGGAGGAGGAGGAGGAGGAGGAGGGAGGGACTCTGACACGTCGAAGGAAAGGAAAGGAAGAGGAAGGTGACTCGTGGTCGTCGTCGTGGAGACGGAGGAACCAGAGGCTGTCGGTATCAGCCCCCCCCCCCCGTTTCTATCTTCTGAGCGTGAGCTGGTTGGCGAGGCGGGACAGGAAGCTCCTCCCCCCCCGCCCCTCGCCGCCGGGCCCCTCCTCCCCATCGTGGCGGGTCAGCTGCAGCTCAATGGTCATCAGCACTGCCCTCCCCTCCTGCTCCACCCCTCCCCCACCCACCACCACCCCCCCCACCTTCGGGTGGGCGGGCCGGAGCAGCCGGGCGGCGAGCCCGCCCCCCCGGCCCCGCCCCGCATCCTATTTCTTATCCTTGCGCGACTCCTGCTTCTTCTTCTCCGAGGCGGCCGCCTTCACCTTGGAGGGGTCGGCCGGCGGCACGGGGCCCTGTGGGGGGGGGGACAGGGGAGGAGAGTCACTTCAGGAGGAAAGGAGCGAGGGAGGACGGAGGAGAGGAGGTGAGGATGAGAGGATGAGAGGTGGAGTTAGCAGGTGGAGCTGTGTGAAGAGGAGGAGAAAAAACACCTTTAGAGAGAGAGAGAGAGGGAGAGGGGAGAGAAAGAGAGAGAGAGTCCTTTTAGGGGAGGGGGTAGCAAGTGAGGGGGGGCGGTGTCCAGAGCTGTAAGGGGGTGACAAAACAGGTAACCTGCGTTAGGACGGGGCTCCATACACCTGTGATCACACACACACACACACACACACAAGCTCTCACACACACACACACACACACAAGCTCTCACACACACACACACACACACACACAAGCTCTCACACACACACACAAGCTCTCACACACACACACACAAGCTCTCACACACACACACACACACAAGCTCTCACACACACACACACAAGCTCTCACACACACACACAAGCTCTCACACACACACACACACACACAAGCTCTCACACACACACACACACACAAGCTCTCACACACACACACACACACACACACTCACATTTGACCTCGTGGATGAAATATTTCCAAGAGGCTCACATCCCATAATAACCTCTCACATCCCATAATAACCTCTCACATCCCATAATAACCTCTCACATCCCATAATAACCTCTCCTCACATCTCTTTTCTTGAAGTGTATTTTTTATCTTGTGTTTTATCTGATAAACGGTTAAAATAAAGAAGAATAAAGAAACGAGAAGCTTCTCTTCTCTCGCTGGACGTCCCGAAGAACAGAGGGAGGAGAACATCGAGAGAGAGGAGGAAGGAGGAAGGATGTAGGAGGAAGGATGTAGGAGGAAGGAGGAATGAGGAAGGAGGTAGGAGGTAGGAGGAATGAGGCAGGAGGAATGAGGTAGGAGGAATGAGGTAGGAGGTAGGAGGAATGAGGCAGGAGAAATGAGGAAGGAGGAATGAGGTAGGAGGAAGGAGGAATGAGGTAGGAGGAAGGAGGTAGGAGGAATGATGTAGGAGGAAGGAGGTAGGAGGTAGGAGGAATGAGGAAGGAGGAAGGAGGAATGAGGTAGGAGGTAGGAGGAATGAGGAAGGAGAAATGAGGAAGGAGGAATGAGGTAGGAGGAAGGAGGAATGAGGTAGGAGGAATGAGAAAGGAGGAACGAGGAATGAGGTAGGAGGTAGGAGGAATGATGTAGGAGGAAGGAGGTAGGAGGAAGGAGAAATGAGGTAGGATGAAGGAGGAATGAGGTAGGAGGAATGAGGAAGGAGGAACGAGGAATGAGGTAGGAGGTAGGAGGAATGATGTAGGAGGAAGGAGGTAGGAGGAAGGAGGAATGAGGTAGGAGGTATGAGGAAGGAGGAATGAGGTAGGAGGTAGGAGGAATGAGGCAGGAGGTAGGAGGAATGAGGCAGGAGAAATGAGGAAGGAGGAATGAGGTAGGAGGAAGGAGGAATGAGGTAGGAGGTAGGAGGAATGAGGAAGGAGAAATGAGGTAGGAGGAATGATGTAGGAGGAAGGAGGTAGGAGGTAGGAGGAATGAGGAAGGAGAAATGAGGAAGGAGGAATGAGGTAGGAGGAAGGAGGAATGAGGTAGGAGGTAGGAGGAATGAGGAAGGAGAAATGAGGAAGGAGGAATGAGGTAGGAGGAATGAGAAAGGAGGAACGAGGAATGAGGTAGGAGGAATGATGTAGGAGGAAGGAGGTAGGAGGTAGGAGGAATGAGGAAGGAGAAATGAGGAAGGAGGAATGAGGTAGGAGGAAGGAGGAATGAGGTAGGAGGAATGAGGAAGGAGGAACGAGGAATGAGGTAGGAGGAATGAGGAAGGAGGTAGGAGGAATGAGGTAGGAGGAATGAGGTAGGAGGTAGGAGGAATGAGGTAGGAGGTAGGAGGAACGAGGTAGGAGGTAGGAGGTAGGAGGTAAAGTGGAGCACAACAAATCCATCCGGAGGCCGGAGCCGAGGAAACTTAACCCCAAAGTTTAAACAGCTTCAGCTGCATTCTCTCTCCTGACCACCAGGGGGCGACTCCTCTGGTTGTATAGAAGTCTATGCTTCATGTGTTAAACACCCGAGGAAAGAGACTGAGCTATGTCAGGTGGAGAACCCCCCCACACTACCCCCCCCCTGCCTTGTAAACACACTCGAGAGCCCCTCCTCTTCCTCCTCCTCCCCCCCTCCTCCTCCTCCTCCTCCTCCCCCCCAAAGGGGCACTGCACCACACTTCAAAAGGAGGTGGGGGGAGACAGAAGGTAAGTGTCTGCCTCCTCCCGGCTGCTGAGGAGATGGTGACAGGTGAGCGGCGGGAGGAGGAGGAGGAGGAGGAGGGGAGAGGGAGGAGGAGGAGGAGGAGGAGGAGGATTTTCTGTCCAGAACCCACCTGAGGAGAGAGAGACTGGGAATCGAGTGATGTGATGAAGGTGGAGGAGGAGGAGAGGAGGAGGAGGAGGAGGAGGAGGGAGGGAGGAGGAAGACTGGGGACAAGATAAAAAGGAGAGTGAATGAGAGAGAGAGGGAGTGAAGTAAGGCGGGAAGGAGGGGGAGTGTGTGTGTCTATGTGTGTGTGTGTGTGTGTGTGTGTGTGTGTGTGTGTGTGTGTGTGTGTGTGTCTATGTGTGTGTGTGTGTCTATGTGTGTGTGTGTCTATGTGTGTGTGTGTGTCTATGTGTGTGTGTGTGTCTATGTGTGTGTGTGTGTCTATGTGTGTGTGTGTGTCTATGTGTGTGTGTGTGTCTATGTGTGTGTGTGTGTCTATGTGTGTGTATATATGTGTGTGTGTGTGTCTATGTGTGTGTGTGTGTCTATGTGTGTGTGTGTGTCTATGTGTGTGTGTGTGTGTGTGTCTATGTGTGTGTGTGTCTATGTGTGTGTGTGTGTCTATGTGTGTGTGTGTCTATGTGTGTGTGTGTGTGTCTATGTGTGTGTGTGTGTCTATGTGTGTGTGTGTCTATGTGTGTGTGTGTCTATGTGTGTGTGTGTCTATGTGTGTGTGTGTGTCTATGTGTGTGTGTGTGTGTGTGTGTGTGTGTGTGTCTATGTGTGTGTGTGTGTGTGTGTCTATGTGTGTGTGAACTCTTCTCCCACAACTCCACCTAATGGGGAGTAGCACACACCACAGGCTTCCTTTGTCCCTCTGTCTCCCATCTCCCCCTCCCCCCCTCCTCCTCCTCCTCCCCCTCCTCCTCCTCCCCCTCCTCCTCCTCCTCCTCCCTCGCTGTGCAGCAAACAGAAAGACACAGAAGTTGTGTCAGCACCTCCTAATGAGTCGATCTGATCACAACGCCCACCGGAGAGGAGGAGCAGGAGGAGGGGGGGGGGCATCGGGAGGGAGGAGCCTCCTGGGGAGGAGCCTCATGAGGGAGGAGCCTCATGAGGGAGGAGCCTCCTGGGGGAGGAGCCTCAGGAATAAAATAAATAAAGAATAAAACTAATACGGCCGCGTGAATGAACCTGGAGGTGACGGCATGCAGCCATTACAACACACCTCCTCCTCCTCCTCCTCCTCCTCCTCCTCCAGTGAGATGTGTCTGATTGATCTCCTCGGCCTGCAGCTCCAGACCATAACAGACCCGGTGATTTTCATTTGAGTCTCAGTGAGCAGAAATCAGCAGCCCCCCCCCCTCGACCCCTCCCCCCCATTCAGACAGCATTGTGTTCGGCCATTTCATTTCTCAGTCGCTGGTTTGACTCTCTACCCCGCGGCTGTTTACTCGCACCGCGCTGTTTGCCCCCCAGGGGAGGAGGAGGGGGGGGAGGGGGAGAAAGATGCAGATTAGAGGAGACGCTCCTCGAGGAAGGAGTCAGGACCAAAAAGTATTTAGCGTCGGGTGGATGTGATGGAGGAGGAAGAGAAGGAGGAGGAGGAGGGGGAGGAGGAGGAGGAGGAGGAGGAGGAACTTGCCTGTCTCTGCTGTGATCCCTCCTTCTTTTTCTTGCCATGTTTACTGGAAGAGGACAAAATAGAAAAGACAGTGTCACCGGGGTCACAGGGTCACAGGGTCACCGGGGTCACAGGGTCACGGGGTCACGAGGTCACGGGGTCACAGGGTCACAGGGTCACCAGGGTCACAGGGTCACAGGGTCACGGGGGCAGCCATAACACCTTGGTAATCTACCCCCCCGGCCTTAATCTCCCTCTAAAGGATCTTCATCAGAGAGGAGGAGGAGGGTCATCTCTTCCTCTCATCGCCATGGAGACGCTTCTCTCTACATCCTGGCCACGCAGGTGTCGGTGCCGGGGAGGGGCTCCGGCCGCCGCCCACGAGCAAGGCACTGACCTGACGCTGAGGCTGAAGACGCGGCGCGCCACCAGGAACCTCATCAGGTAGTAGATGACCACGACGAGGACCAGCAGGCCCAGGACCACGCCCACTATGGCGCCCGTTATCACGCCCGCCTGGATGGGCACTGGGGAGAGAGAGAGGGGGGGGGGGGTTAGAATGTATAGAGAGAGAGAGGGGTTAGAATTAGGGCTGGGCAACGATTAACATTTTTTATCGCGATTAATCGCATTTGTACACGCAAAATCCAATAATTAATTCAAAAGTAGTGTATAGCGCACTTCTATTTTAAATGTTGCTGAGATTAAACATCTCTCTTGTTCTGCCTGTTTTGTGATATACATGCCTAAAAGGTGCCTCATATTTCTAGACAAATAATATCGGCATTATAATTATTATAACTGAGGATTTTTTTAGTTGCCTATTTAGTGGAGCCCCTCAGGACGTGGTGCCCTCCCACAGCGCGTAGTGCGCTATGGGAGCGGCGGCGCTGGGAGGAGTTTATAGCACAAACAACAATGAACTAGTGGAGGCGGCGAGGTGCTCCGTGTTGCCAGATTGGAAATGGTGAAGTATCGTACCAAAGGCTCAACATGGTTGTATTTGGAGGATAATTATCGTGTATCTGGCAACCCTGAGATCGGTCGACCAATGACTGTTCTCTATACTGGGAGATACCATTTCCAAAACTTGTATGAAAACCCAGAGAAGCACAAATATCCGACGAAGCAAAATCCCGACGTTTTTGGAATCCCTGCCGGACGCATTGTTTAGGGCTCAGAAGCAGGACGTGTCCGGGGAAAGAGGACGTCTGGTCCCCCGATGTCCAGTCGTCCCCAGAGAGCAGCAGCACGTTGTGAAGCTGTCGCTTTGCAGTCCTCTCCTTTCATCCAGCTCGTGTATTCTCCGTGTGACGTGTGTCTCGAGGGCGTTTCATACCTGCCGTCATTTGTTGAGATTCTCCATGTTTGTTAAACCGCGAATGACTTTCTTTTCCGGCTCCGCAGCAATCAGTAGCAGACTTACAAAATAAAAGCCTGTGAGCAACACACTTTTACAATAATAAAATAAATAATAAAACCTGCGTTAACGTGCGATAAAATAATTGTCGGCGTTAATTAATTGATGCGTTAACGCAAGATTAACGCGTTAACGTGCCCAGCCCTAGTTAGAATGTATAGAGAGAGAGAGAGAGAGAGTCCCTCCCCCCCCCTCTCTCTCTCGCTCTCTCTCAGCGTGAGAGGACGTGTGGTTGCGGAGCAGAGGAGCATTGTTGGTTTAAAGGTGTTTTTTTCCGCGCTAAAGAGTGACTGGGTCTACAGGTATGTTTGTTGTGACTGTCTGTGAGTTCACGGAGGTTTTTGTTTGTGTGCGTTAGCAGCGTGCGGCTAGCGGGGAGCTAACCGGCGGGCTAACGGGGAGCTAGCAGGGTGCTAGAGTCATGGAGGACTTGAGCTTCCTCACGCGGGCACACGGCATTCGAGTGGCGCCGAGTTTCCCGTGCTCGGAGGAGGAGGATGAGGAGGAGGAGGAGGAGGAGGAGGTGGGGCTGGCAGTGGGCGACGTGGTCGTGAGGACTGCGTGAGGTCCGCTGCCCGTATGAACGGAGCGGTGGTTCTGTTCCTAGACAGCGTGCCGAAGGTGAACGAGGTGGTGGTGTCGGGTCATCAGAGGCATGTATGTGCCGGTGGCGCCGCTGGCCACACCGTCGGTTCGGGTCACCGTGGCCAACGTGCCTCCTTTTATAAAAGAGGAGGTGATTCTGAAGGAGCTGGTGAAGCACGGGAAGGTGGTGTCCCGGCTGAAGAAGATCCCCTCAGGGTGGAAGTCCTCCCGGATGAAACACGTGTGGTCCCACCGGAGGCATCTCTCCATGATCCTGAACAACAGGGGAGAAGAGCTCCGCCTCCGGGTGTTCATCAGGGTGGAGAGCTCCGCCTCCGGGTGTTCATCAGGGTGGAGAGCTCCGCCTCCGGGTGTTTATCAGGGGGAAGAGCTCCGCCTCCGGGTGTTCATCAGGGTGGAGAGCTCCGCCTCCGGGTGTTCATCAGGGTGGAGAGCTCCGCCTCCGGGTGTTCATCAGGGTGGAGAGCTCCGCCTCCGGGTGTTCATCAGGGTGGAGAGCTCCGCCTCCGGGTGTTCATCAGGGTGGAGAGCACAACTACCCCATCTACATCTCCTCAGGGAATGGGAGGTGCTTCATCTGTGGGGAGGGGCACAGAGCCAGGGACTGCCACCGGTGGAGAGCTGCTGAGCAGAACACCAGCAGGGCGGCTCCTCGGGGGCGGAGCCAGGGGGGGAGGGGGAGCAACCAGGGACTGCAGGTACCCAGAGGGGGGAGGAGGGAGAGCAGGCAGGAACTGGGGGCTCCCAGCAGGATGAGGAGGGAGAGCAGACAGAGATGGGGGGTGCCCAGCAGGTTGTGGAGGGGGAAGAGGAGGGGGGCACTGGTCCAGTCCAGCAAGGTGAGGAGGGAGAGGGGGAGACGGTCACAGGCCAGCAGGGTGAGGGTGAGGAGGTAGAAGAGGAGGAGAGGAGAGAGGAGGGAGGGGCTGGTGCAGACCAGGAGGGTGAGGAGGAGAGGAGAGAAGAGGGTGGGGCTGGGGCTGAGGTGGCCCGACAAGGTGAAGAGGAGGACAAAGGAGAGTCAGAGGAAGAGGGGGGGGCCAGAGAGGTGGTGCTGTCGGACAGTGAGGTGGACATGGAGGGGGAGGAGCCTCAGAGTCCCCCGGCTAAAGAGGAAGAGGGGGGAGGAAGGAGAAAACCCACAGGCCAAGAAGGTGACGGCGGGCAGACGGAGGTCGAGGAGGAGAGGGGCGGAGCCAGAGTCCAGCTCGGAGGAGGAAGGCTCCACCCCTCTTCCACACTACAGTGTGGAGGAGCTAAAAGACTTCCTCCGCAAGACGAAGCAGATGTGGCACGTAAAGGTGGAAGACCACTTCTGCAGAGACAAATTATTCCTCTCTGCCACCTTCCTCACGATGAAGACGAGAGAGGAGCCTTCACTCCACAGGAGGTCTACAGGCTGAAGAAGATCCTGTGACCTCAGGAAAGTGGAGGACGAGGAGAAGAGGGCGAGAGGCGAGGTCGACTGAGGGGGAACACCTCCTGGCTTCAGGGAGCAGCTTTTGTTTTTGTTATAAAAGAACTTGAGCATCATGAACAATTTTCTTTTTCAGGATCGGTGCTGCAGTCAAAGAGATTTGTGTTGATTGCAATTTGATTTATGTGGTGCACGGTTTGAAATAAAGTTTTTTCTAAAATCTCTCTCTCTCTCTCACACTCACTCACTCACTCACTCTCTCTCTCCCTCTCTCTCACACTCACACTCTCTCTCTCTCACTCACTCACTCACTCACTCTCTCTCTCTCTCTCTCTCTCTCACCCTTCTCAAACACCAGCAGCCGGACGCTGGAGGGCCGGCCCACGATGTCGGGGGGGTTCTTGGCGTCGCAGGTGAAGGTCCCGTTGTCATGGTAATCGAGGCCCTTCAGCAGGATGGAGCCGTCACGGCGACCCGGGTTCCCCACGAACTCTACGCGGTCCCTGAAGGGGCCCTTGTTGTCCACATAGGCCACGCCCCCGGTGTAGTGGAAGATCTGAGAGGAGACCATCGATCACACACCTCTGGTTGTATAGAAGCCTTCATGTGTTAAAGCTGCATTCTCTCTCCTGACCACCAGGGGGCGACTCCTCTGGTTGTATAGAAGTCTATGCTTCATGCATTACAGCTGCCTTCTCTCTCCTGACCACCAGGGGGTGACTCCTCTGGTTGTATAGAAGTCTATGCTTCATGCATTACAGCTGCCCTCTCCCTCCTGACCACCAGGGGGCTCTGGTTGTATAGAAGCCTTCATGTGTTACAGCTGCCCTCTCCCTCTGGTTGTATAGAAGCCTTCATGTGTTACAGCTGCCCTCTCCCTCTGGTTGTATAGAAGCCTTCATGTGTTACAGCTGCCCTCTCCCTTTGGTTGTGTAGAAGCCTTCATGTGTTACAGCTGCCCTCTCCCTCTGGTTGTGTAGAAGCCTTCATGTGTTACAGCTGCCCTCTCCCTCTGGTTGTGTAGAAGCTTACGGAGATGCTGTCCCGGGCCCCGTCGGCCCGGTAGGTCCAGGAGAACGTGACGTCGTCGGAGGTCCAGCGCCACGAGAAGAAGGAGCAGGAGAGACGCACGTCGGAGCCCAGCAGGGCGTGGCGCTCCCAGCCGGTGTAGATCACGATGGCCTGTGATTGGTCCGGCACTGAGGGGGGGGGGGCATTCATAAACAGCTCTCTACCCTCAATCAAGAGATATTAACATATTACTATCTCAATGACACAACTAAACACACAGACACACACACACACAGACACACACACACAGTTACACACAGACAGACACACACAGTTACAGACACACAGACACACAAAGTTACACACACACACACAAAGTTACACACACACAGACACACACACACAAAGTTACACACACAGACACACAAAGTTACACACACACAAAGTTAGACACACAAAGTTACACACACACACACACAAAGTTACACAGACACACAAAGTTAAACACACACACACAGACAGACACACACAAAGTTACACACACAGACACACAAAGTTACACACACACAAAGTTAGACACACAAAGTTACACACACAGACACACAAAGTTACACACACACAAAGTTACACACACACAGCGCTGTCAGACACACCTGTCCACAGCCTCCACAGGGGACCTTGTGCCTTAACCTTTGACCTCTGGAGGAACATCCCCTTAACCTTTGACCTCTATATTTACATCCCCTCTTCAACAGACACAACAGGATCCCAGTGGATCTCTCTCTCTCACTCTCTCTCTCTCTCTCTCACCGGTTCCCAGGAGGACGAGCGACGCCAGCGCCAGCAGCGTGAACATGGTTGTGTTTTCTTCTCCGGAGCCCGAGAAGAGAGGAAAGAGACGGAGGTGAAGAAGATCCCAGTGAAAGGAGGAGAGAGACGGAGGAACAACAGGAAAAAAAACTCCAGCGTCCAGCGGTTTATAGCCGACCCCCCCCCCCAGGGCCGGCCGTCACTCCTCCCACCTCCTCCTCCTCCTCTTCATCTTCTCCTCCTCCCCTACTCCGGACAATTCTCTCCATTCCGCCAAACAAAGTGAACACGTCATGTGGCGATGTGGAAACAAGGTGCCAGATGACACCCACAGGTGTCTGGATGGAGAGAGAGAGGGGAGAGAGAGAGAGAGAGAGAGAGAGAGAGAGAGAGAGAGAGAGATGGAGGGAGAGAGAGATGGAGGGAGAGAGGGAGAGAGAGAGAAAGAGGGAGAGAGAGGAGAGAGGGAGAGAGAGATGGAGGAGAGAGGAGAGAGAGAGATGGAGGGAGAGAGAGAAAGAGGGAGAGAGAAAGAGGGAGAGAGAGATGGAGGGAGAGAGAAAGAGGGAGAGAGAGAGAGAGATGGAGGGAGAGAGGAGAGAAAGAGTGTGTGTGTTTGCTGCTCACATGTACACATTGCACAGGGAGGCCTCAAGTCTGTTTACATTGGAGGGATGGAGGTGGAGGGGTGGAGGGATGGAGGTGGAGGGATGGTGATGGAGGGATGGAGGGATGGAGGTGGAGGGATGGAGGGATGGTGATGGAGGGATGAAGGGAGGGGATCCGGCACGAGGTCATCCCAGTCCGCTCTCTCCGTGCACTCTGCACTTCTCACCCCAAACAAAGACCTCTTTGCCCTCCGTCTCATCCCTCGCTCCACATTCCTGACGTCGAGCCCTCGAGGAGACAAAGGAGGGAGAGACAATGGAGGGAGAGAGAGACAAAGGAGGCAGAGAGAGACGGGAGCCGACTGGCAGACGCCCGACTCGTCAATGGTGCGTTTCATTCTCTCCCTCTCTTTCTCTCTCTCTCTCTCTCTCTCTCTCTCTCTCTCTCTCTCTCTCTCTCTCTCTCTCTCTCTCTCTCCTGCTGTTCTACACAAAGCTGTATATTCTCAGACACGTCGCCCACTCCTCAATGTTCCAGTAACACGGACGCCGTCAGAGAGAGGGGGGGCTATATATAGATGGGGTGCTACGAGAGAGAGAGAGAGAGAAGGTCTCATTCCATCTTTCTTTCACGTCTTAAATATGCATTTATGCTCTAATTAACGATCCTTCTCCACACACAGACACACACAGACACAGACACACACACACACACACACACACACACGAGGGTGCAGGGCAAGGAGCTACTTGACGACGTTGCCCACGTCCCTGAAGCCTCCTCCCCCCCCTAAAGCATTTAACAATTTAGCCCCCCCCCTCCTCCACCCCCCGTTGGCTGGAGGAGGAGGAGGAGGAAGAGGCCTCCATCCCTTCAGCTGCTTTACCCACTGAGGAGACTTTATGGGGGGGGGGAGGAATGGGGGAGATATGGGGGGGTGTTGCATCACCTGAACATGACGAGTTCATTCAGAACATCAAATAGTTGGAAAAAGTTCAAAAGGAAACAGATTAAAGGACCAATGAGGAGTAGCGGGGGGGGGGGGGGGAGGAGCCAATGAGAGGGCTCCTCAGGTCACCTGTTGGGGGGAGCCAATGAGAGGGCTCCTCAGGTCACCTGTTGGGGGGTGGAGCTAATGAGAGGGCTCCTCAAGTCACCTGTTGGGGGGAGCCAATGAGAGGGCTCCTCAGGTCACCTGTTGGGGGAGCCAATGAGAGGGCTCCTCAGGTCACCTGCTGGTGGGGGTGGAGCTAATGAGAGGGCTCCTCAAGTCACCTGTTGGGGGCGGGGAGCCAATGAGAGGCTCCTCAGGTCACCTGTTGGGGGTGGAGCTAATGAGAGGCTCCTCAAGTCACCTGTTGGGGAGCCAATGAGAGGCTCCTCAGGTCACCTGTTGGGGGGGGTGGAGCTAATGAGAGGGCTCCTCAGGTCACCTGTTGGGGGGGGGGAGCCAATGAGAGGGCTCCTCAGGTCACCTGTTGGGGGGGGGGGAGCCAATGAGAGGGCTCCTCAGGTCACCTGTTGGGGGGGGGGAGCCAATGAGAGGGCTCCTCAGGTCACCTGTTGGGGGGGGGGGAGCCAATGAGAGGGCTCCTCAGGTCACCTGTTCGGGGGGCATGAATGAAATGTAAATGGTGGCGCGCTGGCGGCTGCAATGCATTGTGGGTGTGAAATGTTGAGAGGAGGCGTGACATCATCTGAAAGGTTAACGGAACAACATGGTGACCTCATCGGGACAAGGAGACGCTCTGTCCCCCCCCCCCCCGTTGCCGGGGAGAGATGTCACAGAGAGCGCCAGACGAGGGGGAGGGATGGAGAGAGGGAGGGATGGAGAGAGAACAAACGCATTGTTCTGGCGGGTGGAGAACAGAGGCTATTGTGAACGAGACAGAGACCTCATGAGGGAGGGGGTGGAATCCATAAACCTTCAGGACACTCATACTATGTATATATATATCTAAAAAATATATATAACAAATATTTTATATGTATGAAAATATGCAATATATTTTATACATATATGTAATTTATATATATGAACATATTTTATACATGAATACATATATTTCTCTGGAATATATATATTTTTATATATATATTAGTGCTGTGAAAAATAACGCGTTAACTCAGTTAATTCAATTACAGGTTTAACTAGTTGGTTTTTTTAAACGCATTTAACGCATGCGCAAAATGAGCTTCCAATCCACCTCTTCAATCTGAACTCTGTCCGCTCTCATGCAGACGGTCTGTTCATCGGTAATGATCCTTCCGCAGGTTCACCTCCGGAAACCTTGTCACGACTTCTACTTCCTGTAGATCAGGGTCTCAACACGTCGATCGCGACCTGCCAGTCGATCGCGGCGTAGTGTCGGTAGATCGCATGACATTAAAGAGATTGGCCCGCCCCCTGACATGTTCTCTAGAGCACGTCTTTGTTCTTTTATTAAACTAAACGTCTGTTGTTGATCGTATCTCCACAGCAGCATGTCATTTCTGTCTCTACGCGTTGCGTTAACACTTATCGATCTCCGTCTGGCGCGCCACAGAGCTCCGTGCGCGCGCATCGGGACCGAGCAAAACAAAAGTCACTTGTCAATCTGTCCACCTGTCCGGGCCGGTGAGGTTTCAGCTTTGCAGCGGTGTCCCCGCCGTCCCTTTCATCACGGCCCAGTTCATGAAGAAAACCCACACAGTCAGTTTGCCTCAGCAGCTGCTAGAGGAAGACTAGAGGCCTTTAGATTGTATCATGGTGGAGTTAATGGTTGACAAACAAGAGAAAAATGTTCTGTTTAACCTCCTGTTACCTTTACATTTACTAACATATTTTACCCTCGGGGTCAATTTGACCCCAGCAATTAAAACCTCCAGAAAATTATTAGAATTAATATTGCTTCCCAAGTTTAAGTGTGAGGTACTTTATGTTTGTTTGTTGACTACCTAAATAGCCCTTTAAAGAAATAAAGAAGTTGATATTTCTGATATGTTTGACAGTGAAAAACAGCCTGGGGTCAAATTGACCCCAAAGAACACCGACATTAAACATTGAATGGGGTCAAATTGACCCGAAAGGTAACAGGAGGGTTAAACATTCTGTTTAGGATGAAGATGTATTAATGTTCCATATGGAAGAAAACTGCTAAATAACTGCTGAGTTGCAGCACCATTGTATAGAAGAATGTATAAATGTATATATCCGTCTTGTCATAAATCTCTATGTTCTCACAAAATATACCGAGAATATCGGTAATATGTGATTAATCATGATTAATCCACAAAAACCTGTGATTAACCCGATTAAAAATGTTAAGCGTTTCACAGCCCTAATATATATATACACCATATCATTTTTTTTTTTTAATATACATATAAAATACATATATATTTAAATATATATTTTATAAATAAATAGAGCCGGTGACCCCCCCCCCCCCCCCAGCAGCCTCTGATTGGCTCAGGGCCGTTCGTGGATTCCCATCATATGACGCCAGCTGATTGCTCCTCGCCGTCGTTTCCATGGCGAGGCGGCACTCTGACCGCCCTCTCGTTACCGCACACCGGAGTCGGCACGGCAACCACTCAGCAGTTACCAGCTGCTCCCCCTGACCCCTGACCGCACTGTTTACTGTCAGGCCTCAAATCAATAAACACAAACCACGGGGACAAAGTGGACCACGCCTTTATTTAGAAACAAGATATTTACACACACCGACGGCAGGATTCAATACTACTGATCATCAGTGGTGATGATCAGTAGTATTGGTGATCAGTAGTATTGGTGATCAGTAGTAATCCTCCGGGTCACCTTTCTCCCCCTGGTTCTGAATCTGCTGCTGTTTCTTGTACAAGTCAGCAATCTGGAGAGAGAGAGAGAGAGATTGCATTAGAGGGGGAGGAGCAGATCAAGACTGCAATAAGTTTCATTTTTCATCTCGAGCTTTGAAGTCTGACGAGTTCACTCCAGTGAGGACGAGGAACCGGGAAGAAGAAGCAGCCTGAAATATCTACAATATCACAATTTGTATCAAAACCACCAGAACCCCGGTGGTCCCATCGGGTCCCTTCCGGCTGTGGGCCGGTCCAGTGTCCTCGCGCTCGGAGGTTCTGGAGTCAGCGGGTTGTGGGCGTCGGCTTGTTCTCATGAAACAACGATGAGCCGAGAAACAACGACTTTCAATCATTGAATGAACGCCGGAGGCTTCGTCAACAACAACACGGCCACGCTCCAGAACCAGAGAGAGAGAGAGTGAGTGTGTGTGTGTGTGAGAGAGAGTGTGAGTGAGTGAGTG
Organism: Pseudoliparis swirei; assembly: GCF_029220125.1. Lineage (NCBI taxonomy): Eukaryota > Metazoa > Chordata > Actinopteri > Perciformes > Liparidae > Pseudoliparis > Pseudoliparis swirei. The sequence goes on along the minus strand of NW_026613261.1, from coordinate 289,793 downwards.
TGTGTGTGAGAGAGAGAGTGAGTGTGTGTGTGTGAGAGAGTGAGTGTGAGTGAGTGTGAGTGTGAGTGTGAGTGAGTGTGAGTGTGAGTGTGAGTGTGTGTGTGTGTGTACACACCTCTCCTGTATAATTCACTGTACCTGAGCTCCGGACGTGGCGTCCTCGGGCTTCTTGTCGTCTCTGATCCGAAGGAAACGAGGGAACCTCAGAGAGATGCCCTTCACCGGGTCCACCTGAGGGCCAGCAGAACCAGTCAGGACCAGTCAGAACCAGTCAGGACCAGTCAGGACTAGTCAGGACCAGTCACAACCAGTCAGGACTAGTCAGGACCAGTCACGACCAGTCAGGACCAGTCACAACCAGTCAGGACTAGTCACAACCAGTCACGACCAGTCAGGACCAGTCACAACCAGTTAGGACCAATCACAACCAGTTAGGACCAGTCAGGACTAGTCACAACCAGTCAGGACTAGTCAGGACCAGTCAGGACTAGTCAGGACCAGTCACAACCAGTCAGGACCAGTCACAACCAGTCAGGACCAGTCACAACCAGTCAGGACTAGTCACAACCAATCAGGACCAGTCAGGACTAGTCAGGACCAGTCACAACCAGTCAGGACTAGTCACAACCAGTCAGGACTAGTCAGGACCAGTCAGGACTAGTCACAACCAGTCAGGACCAGTCACAACCAGTTAGGACCAGTCAGGACTAGTCACAACCAGTCAGGACCAGTCAGAACTAGTCACAACCAGTCAGGACCAGTCACAACCAGTCAGGACCAGTCACAATCAGTCAGGACTAGTCAGGACCAGTCAGAATCAGTCAGGACCAGTCACGACCAGTCACGACCAGTCAGGACCAGTCAGGACCAGTCAGGACTAGTCAGGACCAGTCACAACCAGTCAGGACCAGTCACAACCAGTCAGGACCAGTCAGGACCAGTCAGAACCAGTCAGTACTAGTCAGGACCAGTCACAACCAGTCAGGACCAGTCACAACCAGTCAGGACTAGTCAGGACCGGTTCTGCAGGGGGGCACGCCCCTAGAAGTCGTCTTGACTTTCGCCGTTGAAGCTATTAGTGCGAACACATCAAACGTTTGAATCTTCTTGTAATTCTTGTTTGTGAATGTTGATCTCTTTAATCTCTCTCCTAATCTCTCTCCTCTCTGGTGTCGTTGATCATTTCCTCTCGTTTTTCTTCCGAGGCTCCAGAAGGGAAACGGACGAGGGAGGAGCTTATCTCTGTGACGATACATTGTGACTCGTTGAGAGTTGTTTGTCTGGGCGTGTTCCTCCTGGAGGAGGAGGAGCCCCGAGGACTAGCTAACCTGCCCGGTAACCGTCTGCCAGCAGTCGATTGGCTCCTCTCAGCCGACCTCCACTTGTACATTTAAAAACGACCTTTGACCTGCAACGTATTTCTTTGATAAAGAAACATCACGGAGTTCCGCCGTGCCTTCCTTTCGGGTCGGGTAATGTTCTGGTGTGTTCTGGTTTGGTGTGTTCTGGTGATGTTCTGGTGGTGTCTTCTGGTGATGTTCTGGTGATGTTCTGGTGTGTTCTGGTGTGTTCTGGTGATGTTCTGGTGGTGTTCTGGTGATGTTCTGCTGTGTTCTGGTGTGTTCTGGTGTGTTCAGGTGAACTTCACGAGCTCCGAGAGTCTAATGCGCAATAAACAAGAATCTGTTCCATTAAACCTCTTCCCTTCTTTAACTCAATTCTGAGACTCTATAACTCAATTGGACGAGTGTGTGTGTGTGTGTGTGTGTGTGGGGTGTGTGTGTGTGTCTCTGTGTGTGTGTAGGTGTGTGTGTGTGTGTGTGTGTGTGTGTGTGTGTGTGTGTGTGTGTGTGTGTGTGTGTGTGTCTGTGTGTGTGTGTGTGTGTGTGTCTGTGTGTCTGTGTGTGTGTGTGTGTGTGTGTGTGTGTGTGTGTGTGTGTGTGTGTGTGGGTGTGTGTGTGTGTGTGTGGCTGACCAGTCCCATGGCGGCCTTGTAGACGGGTGACAGCGACAGGTCGGCGCACTTCACCTCCCAGACCTGGGCGGCGTCCAGCCACACGTCGGGCTCCGCCGATTGGTCGATGCGGTAGTAGGGGCGGGGCTTGAGCAGAGAAAAATCCTGGAAAAGAAAAAAGAAGGAAAGAAGTAGAAAAAAGAGAAGAAGAAGAAGGAGAAGATGGAGAGGAAGAAGAAGATGGAGAAGAAGAAACATTAGTGGGTGAGGAACAGTTGAATGTTTATTGTGATGAAGAAGTTGATTAAAACTCATGACGATGTTAGAAATTATTTATTTATTTTAACTCAGGCTCTAGTCTCGAGAGACACGCTGGAAAACTAAAATAAAAAAAAATAAAGAGGAGCAGAGGGCAAGAGGAAGCGAGGAGGGAAGAAGAGGAGGGGAGGAGCCTCAGCCGCTACCTGCTCGCCCGAGGGCCGGGTCTCAAACCCACTTCATCACCGACATGAAAGAGTTGCTCCTTGAAGTGTGCTCGCCTTTTGTTACCGGGTAGAAGAGACGGGGAGTAACCTTGCCGCTCAGCTCTAGCCCCGCCCCCTCCTGTGAGGAAACTGTCGACTGAAAGTGTTTTTTCCTCCTCCATACGATGTGTTGACACCAGAGTCTGGTTCTGGTTCTGCCGCGCACGAATGGGTCTGGGTCAGGAGGAAGGAGACTCCGGTTCCCCCTCACGGTGCGTTCAATGACACGCCGCTGAATCACAACGAGCCGCGAAGCGGCCAATGAAACGCTGATCCTCACCAGACACTCAGGAATCATTACACTTCACCCGACAGCTCAAAATCAGCTTTTGATGGTTATGAAATATAACGATGCGTCTCCACCACGCCGACATCAGTGCTGAGACACAGAGATATATATATATCTAAAAATATAAATATTGAAATATATAGATATATAGATGTACAGATATTAATATATATATAAATACATGTAATTATATAGAGAAATAAATATAAAGAGAAATAAATAAATAATTATATATAGAAATACATATATAGAGAAAATATATATGTATAGAGAGAGAGAAATATATATATATAGAAATACATATATATTGAAGTAAACATATATATATTTCAATATATATATTGAGATAAAGATATATATATATATATGCAGGAGCCATTTCACCGTGATGCAAATATCGGTGTTGTTTACGCCTGCGTTCTGAGGGCAGATGTGAAGACGCACATTCAAAGAGACTAATTATAATCAAGTGCAGGTGTTGATGCTGCGAGAAATGCTTCAGTCTGCAAACTGTGCAGCATTAATGGTGCGGCAAGAAAAAAGAAAAGAGTAGAAGAAAGTTTGACTTTATGTTTAGTTGTTAAACTGGAGACTTTACGACATCCTCAGTCGAAGCCACTTAAACAAGGAGAACTCCACCCACTAAAAGGAACGCTTGTATTTAATTATTTACCCCGCGTTGCCTTGAACAAGTCAGGCTGACCACCGTTATCTGCCGATTATCTTCTAGTCTCTAGATGTCACACAAGGTGAGAACAAAAGAAAAGGGATGATGGAGGAGGAGGAGGAGTGAGAATAGAGTCAATCGTCTCCGCGTCTGGACTCCGGTTGGCCTGCAGCAACTCGGCCACACCAGCAGCTCGCCTAACTCCCCATCCATCACTTCCAGACGGAGGCCTCATTACAAAGCACCACAGAACGGGCTGCACTGGGGGGGGAGGAGGAGGAGGAGGAGGTAACACCACCACCTCTATCAGCGTTTCACTGGCATTCTGCACTGTGCAGCAGTTTGTACCAGAGTCTAAACCCTTAACCCTTTCAGGCGACTTCACTCCTCTAAAACAAACGGGGAATATTATCTCAATATTAGTTCCTGAAACATTTCTACATTTAGTTCATAATGTTTGAGTGTTATCGGTGAAACGAGCGCTTTGCGATCTCAAAGATTCACTTTCTGTATTTTTGTAATTCCTTTTCGGCGACGTGTTGGGATTAGCAGACGCCATGTGGACATTTATTTTTAGAGGGGGGGATACCTGAGCTTATTTCTGCCACTTCTCTCATCTTGGCAACTTAAACGGTACCAGAGGCGGTACTTAATAAATGACTGCAGTGTTGGAGTTGTCAGTCTCATTTTAGCATGAAAGTCTCTATTTAGATGCGGAGAGTTCGATCGAATGAAGAGGGAACGATTATTTGCAGAACGGAAAAAAGGGAGGAGAGGGACTTTCAAGCCGCACTCGCTCCGTCTCTTTTCACCTCAAAATCCTTTTGAATAGCCTTTTATAACTTAACACCGTACCTTTAAGAACTTGTTAACGCCGTACCTTTAAGAACTTGTTAACGCCGTACCTTTAAGAACCTGTTAGCGCCGTACCTTTAAGAACCTGTTAGCGCCGTACCTTTAAGAACCTGTTAGCGCCGTACCTTTAATAACCTGTTAGCGCCGTACCTTTAAGAACGTGTTCGCGCCGTACCTTTAAGAAACTGTTAGCGCCGTACCTTGAAGAACTTGTTAGCACCGTACCTTTAAGAAACTGTTAGCGCCGTACCTTTAAGAACTTGTTAGAGCCGTACCTTTAAGAACCTGTTAGCGCCGTACCTTTAAGAACCTGTTAGCGCCGTACCTTTAAGAACCTGTTAGCGCCGTACCTTTAAGAACCTGTTAGCGCCGTACCTTTAAGAACTTGTTAACGCCGTACCTTTAAGAACCTGTTAGCGCCGTACCTTTAAGAACCTGTTAGCGCCGTACCTTTAAGAACCTGTTAGCGCCGTACCTTTAAGAACCTGTTAGCGCCGTACCTTTAAGAACCTGTTAGCGCCGTACCTTTAAGAACTTGTAATGCTGCTCCAGATCTTCATCCTTGAAGCCTGTCCCGATCTGAAAGAGACAAACGGAGATATGACAGAAACAGAAACACACACACACACACACCCCCCCCCCCCCCCCGAGCTTTGCCTGAAGCGTCATGTCACCTCTCAGAAAGCCCTGAATGCACATCATGTACCCAGATTAGTCTACAAGTCCACGTGAGACGGTGAAATGAATATTAAGTCAGGGTTTTTCCTGCATAGAGAACATTTGGGCGAGCGCCTAAGCCGTTTTCCCGAGCGCCGAAGGCAAAAAAAGTCTGCGATGGAAAAACCCCACAAAACCCCTGTGTTCATCACGTCAGCGAATATGTTCTCAATAGTATGTTTCAAGTCGGCTCCAGCCGAACCCTCGTTCTGTTTGGATCAATAGTCATGGAGTTGATCAGCGAGTCTTCTTGTCTGATCCATGCTGTGAGGCGAATGGACCGAGCGGCCGGCTGCTGGTCACTCACCAGCCCACCTGCACCAACACACCTGGACTATACAGGGATGCACCGATCTGATCGGCGCCGATCCATATCGGCCGATATTCCCATCAGCGGTTTTGATCGGCGTTCTCAAAACGGCCGATCAGATGACGTCACATCTGAGAGAAAAACTATCAGAGACGTTTCAATCGCAACGGAGACGAAGCGCCCGGCGAGGGCCGCAGAGTGAGAGGTCAGAGGTCAGAGGGGATCCTCACCACCGAGCGGCGTCCCCGTCCCCCGAGGCGAATCTCTGGGTCGACTCAGCCGACTCTCACATGTCTGAGGCTCTGAGCCCCTAGAGATGCTCACGCTAAACTCATTCCATCGGGAGCTAAGAGGGTTCTGATAAAGTTAGCGGAAGGATTTATGTGACAACATCCGGTTTTGCAAAGTTAGCGGAAAGAACCACGTTTTTCAAAATAAGATGTCGACAAATCATACACTATTACATATAAAAGTAAACAATGAACTGATTTTGTATCTTTAGAGATCGTTTCTGAGATTTAGCTTAAATTATGCTAACATTAAAACATTGTTACTGTACCAAGGAAGTTATAAAAATAAGTCAGACTTTTGTATGTTAAGAAAAGTCCTGTATTTAGATTTCCCCAAGAGTTCCAGGAAATGAATGATGCAGATGTGTTCATACATATCTGAAATCCCCTACAATAGCAATCAATCAATTTTGATGTATCAATGAGGACATTTTTCAAAGTAAAAGTCCTAAATGTTTAAAGAAATCGGTAATTTCTTTAAAGTAACATTATGTAACAATTGTACCTTAAAATAACAGCTTGAAAAAAATTGTGCCGCTACAATGACTTTTAATATGGCGATATGCGTCTCCGCCATTGCCATCGGGGGTCTGTGGGGAAATAACTCCGCTATGTAGGATTCTGGAGCCGCCCGCTCCGGGGCGGATGTACTAAGACCTGCTTTCTGGCAGTGATTACGCAACGTCATAAAGTGCCACTCCACGCTCGCAGCTACAGTATAAGGGGAGCTTTTTTATGTAGCTTTTTGGTGTTGTCAACAATATTGTATTCGATCACACGTACTCCACATTCAAACATTTAGAAAACAACGTATATAGGCTGAAAACGCGATCGGTATTTCATCTAAACTAAATGTTGTCATTCTTTTGGTTATGTTGTAACAATTCGCCCTTAGCAACTCAATCAAGGGGAAAAGGTACAATACGCTAAAAAAGGGAATGGGCGGATCTGCTAATTCTGGTGTCAACTCTCTCTGCTCAAATGGTCGTAAAAGAAAAACACACAGTCGATATGCGGAAACCCAAATGTTATTATATTAAATCAAATTCAATGCATCTGAAGCCCCCAAAATGAACACAGACACTACAAACAATCAAACCCACTCAAAACGAAGTATAATCCCCGGATCCCTACAGTCCCAAAGTCTTTGCAGTCCCACAAAACAAAAGTAAATGACTGCACGCGCACACACACCCCCCCCCAAAGGCCGGCAAACAGCTGACCGACCAGGCGGAAACGTGGCGCTCCTTCACCCTAGTCCGGTCGGTGCTGGCCCAGTTCAGTGTTCCTGCTCAGTCTTCTATTAGTGATCCCGCCCGTTGGTATGAATCCAAAATAGAAACAGTCGCCGGATTGCTGCCGTTCTGAGTCCGCCGCCTGTCAGCGCGCTCCAAACAACAACAACAAAACCTTGCGTCACCTCCCCCTCGTCACCTTTTATAACCCGTGACACGTACAAATAATAATTATAATTATAATACAGGACAATACAAGTGTATGCGAGGCTGCATCTATCGTAACTGGGTATTTACGACACTGAAGTAAACGTTAAATACCTCAAAAACTGAAGGGGGCGCTAAAAGAGAAAAACTACATAATGGGGCTTTAATGTTTGAGGTGCTTTATATATGTATTTCCTCATAGTCCTCATAGCAATAATGCTACACAATAAATAGAATGCTTCAATCAACACCGTGATTGGTGATCGGTATTATCGGATCGGCAGGTACTGATTTCAGTGATCGGTGATCGGCACCAAAGACCTGATCGGTGCATCTCTAGTTGTCAATCTATTAGCCCATCTATTTTAATCTAAAGTGGAAGCAAAATGATTTCCTCAAGCATTGCCTCCATTATTTATGTGAAAAAAAGAAAAAGAAATACATAGATGTTTGCTAATTACGGTGACATGGTAATATAGACCGTGATTTTTTTTTTTGGGAGCACCGAAGACCCATTTTGACCCAGGGAAAACCCTGTTAAGAAGAGGCTTCATGAAGTCGAGCTGAAGGCATCGCGTCCCACGTTCCAGCTGTACTTGAACGCTCCGCCAGCGCCAATAACCGCCACGCAGCCCGTTATGACTCCTGGGAAAACCCAATACAATAAGCACCTCTTCAGAAGCAAATAAATGGCGGCAGTCTAAATAACTCGGCGGCGGCTGGGGGGGCGTAACCCAATCGTCTCCCCCCCCTCACCCCCACCCCCCCTTTCATTATCATTCCTCTCATTCGGAGAGTTGCTGCTCCGGGATCTGGCTCAAGGTTGAGATTACTTTTGGGGAAAAAAGGGAAAGTCGACCGTGTCAAGGGCATTGAGATTTTTTTGGGGGGGATGCTTTATTCAATTTGCTTCAGAATAAAAGACTTTGTGCTACATGTCCGTCACTTTATTCTGAAATTAAAAGAATTTGCTACATGTCCGTGACTTTATTCTGAAATAAAAAAACGTTATGCTACATGTCCGTCACTTTATTTTGAAATTAAAAGACTTTTTGCTACATGTCCGTCACTTTATTCTGAAATTAAAAGACTTTGTGCTACAAGTCCGTCACTTTATTCTGAAATTTAAAAAACCTTATGCTACATGTCCGTCACTTTATTCTGAAATTTAAAAAACTTTATGCTTCATGTCCGTCACTTTATTCTGAAATTAAAAAAACGTTATGCTACAAGTCCGTCACTTTATTCTGAAATTAAACTGATCCGGGCTCTTGTGTTTTACTTCTTGAATCCCACTCCAGCCTGCTGTGTGCGGTGGGAGGTGATTTTAAGGAAAGAACAAAGTGTAACTGCCAAAAACCTCTTAGTTTCAAGAGGATGAAAATCAATAACAGACAAAAGGAGCGGCGCTCTTCATCCCACGCGGCCTCCTCCTCCTCCTCCTCGTCTCCCGCGTGAAGGAGGAGACGGAGGTCGTTTCAACTCAAACAGCCACCGGCGAGCTCCAAGGTGTGAACGCTGGGAGGACATGAAGGTGAAGCTGCTCGCCAAATAAATCCCTTTTCATGGATGAGACATAAAAGTTACAGGAGGGGGAGGGGTGTGTGTGTGTGTGTGTGTGTGTGTGTGTGTGTGTGGGGGGGTGATCTGTGATGTCATTCTCTAAGCTTGTTCACGCTCTTATTATCTAGAGGACGCACATCAGTGGTCACGCATGCTCCAAGACACGCTTACACCGGATCCTGGGATGCACCCAGTCACGCCTACACACACATATACACACACACACACACACACACACACAGGAGAAACACAGACACACACACCAGAGAAACACACACACAGGAGAAACACACACACACACACAGGAGAAACACACACACACACACAGGAGAAACACACACACACAAAATATGAGAACAGTTTCCTTGGTGATGTCTTTTTTAGTTGTAAGGGGGGGGGGGCTGCACGGCGCTGGAGGTTTAACACACTTGTACGTGCCCCCCCCCCCCTTTCATAGAGCTAAGTGAATATTGATCACATTTTCCGTTCACAGTGAAACTCAAACACAGGAAACACACACGCTGAAGTCAACTGAACACTTCAATAAATAGTTGTGTGTCGAAGCTGCTGGAAGTAGAATCACACAAGAAAGACATGAAGGATCTATTCAGCTTTAACTGTTTTGAGAACGACCATGTTATTATATATATATTTGAACATATATAAGTATCAATATATATATGTATATATATATAAATACATATTTTAACATATATAAAATATATATAAATACATATATACATACATATTATTATATACATCAAAACATATATATAATATATATTAATACATACATATACATTAATACATACATATAAATATATATATTAATACATACATATATATAATATATATAAATTAGGGCTGTCAATCGATTAAAAAAAATTAACTAATTAATCGCACATTTTGAAATTGCGATTAATGAACGAGTAATCCCTCCAGACAGCGTGTATTTTAGACACTTGTTTAATTGTATTCTTTTTTAAAGACAAAACTTCACACAGAGCTGTGTTTTCAAAGAGGCTCCTACCTATAAAGTGCCAGTGAGGTATTTAATATTGTGGATGATAAATTGTTTCTTCAGTGAAACATTCAGATTAGTAAGAAAAGGTGTATTAAAGACCCCATTGGTCCTGTCATCTTTACCACTGAACAGCAGAACCAGTGGCCTTGGTAACTGATTTACATTCAAATATGTCATGTTAACCCTCTGGAGTCTGGGGGCATTTTATACATTTTACAAACACATGTAAATTCACCTTTTAAAGGCTTTTGCATGTGACACATCCCAGTGTTTCCCCCACCATTCTATCAGGGTGAGGCCCCGCCCCCCTGTCATGTTCTCTATAGCGCCAGATTACAGCAGAAGTAATGTAAGGTTATTTTCTTAAAGACGTGTTTGTTCTTGTATTAAACTAAACGTCTGTTGTTGGTCGTCTCTACAGCAGCATGTCATTCTGTCTCCACGTGTCGGTCACTCTTCTCGGCTCTCCGTCTCGCGCGCCGCAGAGCTCCATGCCGGCGTCTCTTGCCGATCGGCGGAGAAGAAAAAAAAAGTCCCCTTTACCTTCCGCCCCGCGTCACCGACACGTCGCCCTCTGCTTCTCTGTGAATATGGAGGAGCAGACGGGAGGAAGGAGGCGGACTGCCGCGGCTTGACACTCAGAGGAGTGCAACAACTCCAACGCACACCGGAAGTCAACAAAGTTGCGTTAATTGCGTTAAAATATTTTAGTGCGTTAACGCGGCCAAATTAATCGCATAGATTAACGCGTTAACGCTGACAGCCCTAATATAAATACATATAAATACAGACATTTGTTAATATATACATTAAAACATATATATTAATGTGTCTGTGTTAATGTGCTTCCGCAGTGAATCAGTCAGACGAACAGAAGAACACTGGAGCTCCTCGGGGACGACGGATCTTTTTAAGCCAAACCCAAAACATTCGCGTCCCTCTGGCTCTCGAGACAAAAAAGCCAATTATATCTGGATTATTGCAGAAAATAAGTTCTGTGGCTTTAACCGACATGTTCTATAATGCGGGACAAAACATTCGAAGCTCTTTAGCTCACATTACCCACAGACAACAACAACAAGAGAACAACACTGACTGCTCATTGCATGTTTGATTGATGACCATTAGAAGCCATACATGGAGGGACTTAGGACCCAGGGGGCGGGCAACCTGAGGGGAGGTCCATCGAAAGCACCGGATAGAGACGCTTCATTTGGGCACTTAAGAGACCGTATTATGCAAATTACAATCACAATATTAAAATATATATATATTTAACTATATATATATATATTAATAATGAAGACGCTTGCCTTGCAGACGGACTGGAACTCCTCGTTGTCCTCGTCGTAGCAGGCCAATAGGAAGCCCCCGTAGGCGCCCGCCCTCTTGCCCTTCCCCAGGTAGGCGCCGATCACACACAGGTCCATGGTGTCGCCCACGCCGTCCAGGTAGTCCTTCTTCAGCTGCGGGGAGAGACGTTACCTCATGAATGTGTGTTTCTGTGTGTGACGACCTTTTTATTGTGACACACACACACAGGTCAGCTGACGCCGTGTCACACACACCTTGAGCCAGTTGTGAGAGCGCTTGGCAATTTCATAGGTGGCATCCTTCTCCAGAGTCTTCACCATCAGACCCTCGCAGGAATCTACACACACACACACACACACATTAATACACCAAAACACGATTGTAGTTGTGCAGAAAGGAAATGAGAAGATTTTATTTCTGATACGTGGAAGCTCTTTGTCTCCATCTGACACACACACACACACACATACACACAGTCACACACACACACACACTGTCACACTCAGTCACACACACACTGAAACTTGTATCCAACACACTCACAAACAAAAAAGGTTCAAGACAGCAGAAAGGAAAACAAGTAGGAAGCTGCATCTCCGTCCAACACACAATCATGAATACACCCACACATATAAACACACACACATATAAACACACACACACATACATTTATATACACACACACACACACCTCGGACTGACAGTTCCAGGAACTCCGCGATGACGTCCGTGTTGTCGGAGTCGATGGATCGGGCGAACACAAACTCTCCCTCCACTTCTGAGAAACTTTCTTTGAGCAGAGCCCGACGCCGACTCAACGGCTGTCGCACCAGAGACTACACACACACACACACACACACACACACACACAGACAAAAGAGACGGATCATTACAAATAGCAAAAGTGTGTATCATTACAACCATTTCCTCTTCGTCGCTTGGAGCGTTGCAATGACAAGGATGGAATACCAACTAGACACACACACACACACACACACACACACACACACACAGGGACAGACACACACACACACACACAGGGACAGACACTCACACACACACAGGGACAGACACTCACACACACAGGGACAGACACACACACACACACACAGGGACAGACACTCACACACACACAGGGACAGACACTCACACACACACAGGGACAGACACTCACACACACAGGGACAGACACTCACACACACACACAGGGACACACTCACACACACAGGGACACACACTCACACACACACAGGGACAGACACTCACACACACAGGGACAGACACTCACACACACACACACACACACACAGGGACAGACACACACACACACAGGGACAGACACTCACACACACACAGGGACAGACACTCACACACACACAGGGACAGACACTCACACACACACAGGGACAGACACTCACACACACAGGGACAGACACACACTCACACACACAGGGACACACACTCACACACACACAGGGACAGACACTCACACACACACACAGGGACAGACACTCACACACACACTCACACACACACAGGGACAGACACTCACACACACAGGGACAGACACTCACACACACAGGGACAGACACTCACACACACAGGGACAGACACACACTCACACACACAGGGACACACACTCACACACACACAGGGACAGACACTCACACACACACACAGGGACAGACACTCACACACACACACACACACACAGGGACAGACACTCACACACACAGGGACAGACACTCACACACACACACAGGGACAGACACTCACACACACAGGGACAGACACACACTCACACACACAGGGACACACACTCACACACACAGGGACAGACACTCACACACACACACAGGGACAGACACTCACACACACACAGGGACACACACTCACACACACACAGGGACAGACACTCACACACACAGGGACAGACACTCACACACACACACAGGGACAGACACTCACACACACACACAGGGACAGACACTCACACACACACACACAGGGACAGACACTCACACACACAGGGACAGACACTCACACACACACACACAGGGACAGACACTCACACACACACACAGGGACAGACACTCACACACACAGGGACAGACACTCACACACACACACACAGGGACAGACACTCACACACACACACAGACACACACAGGGACAGACACTCACACACACACAGGGACAGACACTCACACACACACACACACAGGGACAGACACACACACTTCATATTTCCTCAGGGATTGGCACTAGATGACCAGAGACGGTCCCAGGCACGAGGTCATTCAGAGAAAAGAGAGACAACCAATAAATAATAAATAAATGTGTAAAAAAAGAGCTTCAGCCTTAAATAAAAGAAGAGCGTGCATCCGGAGAGAATAGAGTTCATAGCGTTTACATAAATGCTACATTAGGTGGGAAGCAGCAGCAACTTCAGAGTTGGCGGCGCTGTTCTAATCCTGCAGTTCCGTTTCCGGCCACCGGGGAATACTCGCATGGCGGCTGATGGAAAAACATCCGTTTTGCATTTAGTTTACGGCTCTCTTTAAGGGAATTAGCCTGAAAAGAATGTGTGAGGAATTGTGTGAGGATCAAGAGACACACACACACTAAATCCCACAACACACACACACACACACCCTGCTGGAATGACAATGAGCGCCACAATCATGATCTGGTTACGGACTCCAGTCGCACCGTCATTGGCATTCAGGGACGATGTCGGTGTCTCAGCGGGGCGACCAGCACGCAGGTGTGCTCACACACAATGAACACACACACACACACACACAATGAACACACACACGCGACAGAAGCCGTGTGTGAGAGAGATCTCTGGGTAATGTTTCCCTCGTCAGCGGCAGGTCTTACCTCTCCGTTGAGATAGAGGAGGTCAAAGGCGTACACACACACTTGGACTTTGATCTCCGAGGCATCCACATCCTGCAGAGAGAGAGAGCGAGAGAGCGACACACACACACACACACACACACACACACACACACACACACACTTTTTACATTTCCCCCTTGACAGAGATATGCAAATAGACTCGTCTTCTTCACAAGTCGCTAACACCAACTGTGGGACTTGCTACAAAGAGCTCTTTGATTTCTCCTGCTCATCCTCAAAGCCCCCCCCCCCCCCTCTCTTCTAACAGCATCGCACCTCCTCGTTGGTTTCCTCCTCCTCTTCCAGTCTTATTGCTCCTCGGCTTTCTTCGCTCACCCCCTCCGTCTCCTGCCTTCACCTCTTTCTGTTCACTCCTTTATCCCCTCGGAGTGGTTTACCAGCTCAGGCTGGAGCATGAATAGTTACTAAATGTTCCGCTTAACCCGACTTTCCGCCTTAGCCCGACTTTCCACCTAAGCCCGACTTTCCGCCTAAGCCCGGCTTTTTGCCAAAGCCCGACTTTCCGCCTTAGCCCGACTTTCCGCCTTAGCCCGACTTTCCGCCTTAGCCCGACTTTCCGCCTGAGCCCGACTTTCCGCTTAACCCGACTTTTTGCCTAAGCCCGACTTTCCGCCTAAGCCAGACTTTCCCCTAAGCCCCGCCCTCTCTACTTTGAGAACTTGATATTCCAAACACGTGAAGGCTCAGGAATGCAAAACGAAATGCCAAACGTCTCCAATACAGCCTGTGTGGCCTTCAGATCCCCCCCCCCCCTGCGCCCCCCCCCCTCCCTCATTTACCTTCTCCTTCGCCAATAAACCTTGTTTAATTAGTTCATATCTCGTCGTCTCAAAAGATTTCATTTCGGCGAGAAGCTAAAGCGAGACGGCCGACGGCAGCACGATCAGTTTGTGCATCACGAAGAAATCCTACAAAATAAAATCATCGGGATAATAATCACTTTCATTACGCCGTTCCCCTTCACCGGCTCTCTCTCTCCCTCTCTCTCGTTCCTCCTCTTCCTGAAGGAGACACGTTTCCCTCTAATGTGATTGGTGGAGAGGTTATTCTGATCAAAACTGGAGAAAAAACCCGTTGACATTTGCCTCCTCCTCTACTTCTCACTCCATCATTTCATTCCATTATCGACCTCTCCTTCTGGTCTTTATCTCGGTCTTGTTTTCCCTCCTCTCTCCTCTCCTTCGCCTCCTCTCATCCCATCATCATTTCCTCCTCCTCCTCTTATCCTCTCCTCTCATCCCATCATCATTTCCTCCTCCTCCTCTTATCCTCTCCTCTAATCCCATCATCTCCTCCTCCTTATCATCTCCTCCTCTTGTCCTCCCTCTAAACCTCTCCTCCTCCTCCTCTCATCATCTCCTCCTCCTTTCCTCACTCTACACCTCTCCTCTCCTCCCTTTCCCATCGCTCCCTCCCTCACTCCTCTCATCCCTTGTCATCTCCTCCTCCTCCTCCTCCCATCCTCATCTCCTCCTCCTCCCTTTCCCACCGCTCCCTCCCTCCTCCTCTCATCCCTCGTCATCTCCTCCTCTCCTCCTCCTCATCATCTCCTCCTTCTTTCCTCCCTCTCCTCCTTCTTCTTTCCTCCCTCTCCTCCTCCTCCAATCCTCTCCTCCCTTCCCCCCCCTCCTCCTTTCCTCCTCCCCTCCTCCCCTCCTCCTCTACCTTTCTCTTGCGGGTGGTGAGGACCTGGAAGGGCTGGATCTGTTTCTTCTCGCGGTCCCAGGCCACGGCCTCCGAGTCGAGGACGCAGGAGAGCACCGAGTCCTTCATCACCTGTTGGTGTAAACAACAACAACCGGGAATAAACGGAGAGATGACATGCAGGAGGAGGAGTTCAAGATCAAAGAGAAGATGATAGTAAATCTGAAGAAAAAAAACTTTAAGAAAAAGAAGAGGGACGTAGGAGACTCTGGAGGAACTGGTCCTCTACATGAGGACTAGAACACACACACACAGACACACACACAGAGACAAACATACAGACGCACACACAAAAACACACACTCAAGATACAGACACAAACAGACACACAGACCCAGACAAACACAAAAGAGATCACTACACACAAACCTGTGTCATTGTACCCCCCCCCACCTCCTCCTCAGCACTAATCCCTGAATGTAAGCTTCAGCGTGAGAGCTGTGAGGACTCAATCAGCGGTGAGCGACGCGTCGGAGCCGTGAGCTCACGGGGTCGTGACGCATTAATGGGATTATTATTCATTAATAAATATAAATTCATAATCAGGAGGGATCTCTCCTCCTCCCTCATTAATATGCAACACAATGCAGCAAGGTGCCTTAGACACACACACACATCGCCATGACAACCCGACGTCTAATAATGACACATTTTTATTCCCGAGTCGTTTCCTGGAGTGATTCTCGTCCGTCTGTTTGTTACGACCAGGAATTCATTCCCTTAAAAACAGACGTGGATGTTTTCCAGTTACGATGAATTCTACGTCGTCAATTGAGAAGAACATCGTGGCGAGCTCGAATCAAGTAAAACAACGACGCCGGTTGTCGGGCGATGAGACGGAAGCGAAAACACCGGAAACTTTTTCATCCCCCCCAAAAAACGAATCCCTGTTTATGCAGAAGTACCGGTGAGAAACTAGAGAGAGAGAGAGAGAGAGAGGAGGAGAAACTAATTAACTGAATAAACAAGTTGAGCAGAGGTTTTGAAAAAAGAGGGGGAGGGGAATGTGTTGGGGAAGACAAATTGGGAGACAAGGGAAAAACAAGTGAACACAATAAAGGGCGAGAGAAGACGGCAGACGCATCGACAGGAAGAAGAAGAACATATGTGAATGAACGAGACAAGAGGGAGAGAGAGAGGTGCAAAGACGACGGTGAATAGTGTGAGGGGAGGGGGTGAGAACGAGTATCATCAAGAAGCAAAGGAGGAAGAACAAGAAAAAGAAGAACTAAAACAAAAAGAACAAGAACAACAAGAAAAAGAACAAGAAGAACAACAAGAACAACAAGAAGAAGAACTAGAAAAAGAACAAGAAATAGAAGAAAAAGAACAAGAAGAAGAAGCGGAAGAAGAACTAGAAAAAGAAGAACAAGAAGAAGAACTAGAAAAAGAAGAAAAAGAAAAAGAACAAGAACTAGAAAAAGAACAAGAAATAGAAGAAAAAGAAGAACAAGAAAAAGAACAAGAACTAGAAAAAGAACAAGAAGCGGAAGAAGAACAAGAACAACAAGAAATAGAAGAAAAACAAGAACAAGTAGAAAAACGAGAACAAGAAAAAGAAGAACAACAAGAAGAACAAGAAGAAGAAGGAGAAGAAAAAAGAGCAATGAAAGAGACCAGTGGACCTGTCAATCACCGAGTAGCCCCGCCCCTAAAGCACATCAGCTTCATGGTCCATTTCCCTCAGAACGGGAACGTCGACTACATGAACGTCCTGATGAGCTGAGGACTAAAGACTGAGACCATAAACTCATGTTCACAATGTTGAGAGAAGTAAGAGTCATTTGATCTCAGACTTGTTTTCTGTAACCAGAGGAGTCGCCCCCTGCTGGTCAGTAGAGAGAATGCATCCCTAACCCATAACCCAGGTTACATGAGCCCAAGACAAAAATGTCTTCCCGTCAACCAGCTGCCTCGACTGCTGTGCAGCCTCCCATCATGCACCTCTTTCTCTTCTCATCTTTAAACTGCTTCCGCCTCGACTGTGACGGTCTGGACCAAAGAGAGAGGGCGGGTGACCCCGGGCCAGGTGCTGGAGACCTCTCCCTCGGAGAAGCAGCCCGACTCCACAGCTACAATTAAAACCACCAGAGTTCCCATTAGAGAGACGGAGCTCCACAAGCTGCTTTTAAACGACCGTCTCTCTGAATAAAAATAAATGTTTAAAAAGCAGTGAGAGTGCTTGAGGCCTGAGGGGAGGGTCGGGGAGGGTAAAGACCAGCAGCACAGGAACAAATGCAGCTTGATGGGTATTAGACGGAGAGAGCAGACGGATGACACAAACAAAATGAAAGACAAGAGAGAGATGAATGTGTGCAGTTGTTATCCGCACTGCTGTACAAGCCCTCACCCCCCCCCCTCACCCCGGGGGGCTGCAGCGCTCTGTGTGCTCAAGTGTTTTACCTTCGGGATGCGAGAGATGATATCGGGGTATTTGCTGGTGTTGTCTTCCTGGTTGCGGCTGAACACTCGAACCTCTCCGCTCTCCAGAATGTGAATCTGTGGAGGGAAATATGACAATTAATAAACACACACACAGAGGAAGGAGGGTGATCAGCATACTAATCACCTGGTAACCAGATTAAATCAACTGTTTGACCATTAAAATGTCAAAACAGGGAAACAATAAGGTGACATCAACCTCTAATAATGTGAACCACATCACGTAATAATGTGAACAGTGTCACGTAATAATGTGAGCATGTCACGTTATAATATGAACAGCGTCACGTAATAACCGTGTCACGTAATAATGTGAGCGTGTCACGTAATAATGTGAACCATATCACGTAATGAACAGCGTCACGTAATAATGTTAACCACATCACGTAATAACCGTGTCACGTAATAATGTGAGCGTGTCACGTAATAATGTGAACCACGTCACATAATAATGTGAACCACGTCACGTAATAACCGTGTCACGTAATAATGTGAACCGTGTCACGTAATAATGTGAACCACGTCACGTAATAATGTGAACCACGTCACGTAATAATGTGAACCGTGTCACGTAATAATGTGAACCTGGCACGTCATCAATAGATTATTAATATAACCCATTTTTGTTGTTTTTCTGTATTTTTAATGCCTCCCTAAAGGACATTAATTGATTAATCATATGAATATGAAGTAATAAAAACTGACAGTTTGGTTATTCACTGACTCGGTGCCAAGACCCCTCAGCGAGGGACGGCTTTGTCACGGCTTTAGAGGAGCGGCGTCCCAGCAGCCCCGGCAGCCAGGTGAGTGACAGCAGGAGGGGGGGGGCGGGCCCTGTGGCTCATCGATCCATAGAAGCGATTGGCCACTGTAACCGTGATCACTACGAGCCGCTTCGACTTCTCAATGTGGATGGTAGCCGACCACCGTGTGTCTTATAGTCGTCGTGTTCCTAACTGTATTAAGATATGTTGCATTGTTATAACACCCCCCCCCTATTGATCAATGAGCATCGCCTCAGATATATAAACTAAAAAGAGAGAGACACACGACTAATTAGACGGGACGCTCACTGCAGTTATTTTGATTCCACACACACTTTAGCCGAGTGGTGTGTCAAGAGTCCCTCTGCTGGCTGTTGGAGGTATCGTCCACTGCAGTGAGACCCTAGAGACTCTCTCTGTCTCTATCCCTCCATCTCTCTCTCATTTCAAAGGCACTTTATTGGTATGACTGTCCAAAATTAACAATACAGCCGGAGGGGTTTACATTACAGTCTGTCTGTCTCTCACTGGGTCTATCTACCCCACAGCTGTCTCTCTCTCTCTGGGTCTCTCTCTCTCTCTACCCGTCTCCGGGTTCCCTCTCATGAGTCACTCCTTCACCGTCTCTGCAGCCTCCCCCCCGCTGACCCCCCTTCCCCTTGGTCCACAATGGCAGAAGAAGTGTTCTCTGCCTGAAGGCAAAATAAGCTTTATACTGTTTATCTGACACACACACACACACACACACACACACACACACACACACACACACACACACACACACACACACACACACACACACACACACACACACACACACACACACACACACACACACACACACACACACACACACACACACACACACACACACACACACACACACACACACACACACACACACACACACACACACACACACACCTGTGCTCGCTCTCCGTCGTATTTGTACTCGCAGGTGAACGCCGCCTCGTCGAACCGCTTCATCACCTCGCCGACGCCTTTGGTGGGATAGGCCAGCATGGGTCTGAGGGGCACGCCTGAGAGGAGGGGGAGGGGCAGAGAGGGGGGGGAGACTCGTGAGAGGAGAGGAAGCGACGACACGGCGGGGCGCTAATAAGCAAAAATACATATGCGGTCATGCATTTTTCATAAAGTTGAGGAACTAATTGTGAGGAAGCACAGGAGAACTTCTATTGGTTTGTGTGGGGGGGGGGGGGAGCAGGGCCCCGCTAACAGGCCTCCAGGTTCTAACAGCGAAGCGGATCACATCATAATAACAGGAGCTGTGAAACAGACTTCATTGGCACTCGAGCTTCACGCCCACAACGTGACGGAGGAAAGTGATACGACTCACCCCTCTCTCCCTCTCCCCCCTCTTTCTTCCCCCCCTCCCTCACTCCATCTCGTTTTTTAATTTATTTTTATGGTTTATTTAATAAGGGACAGTGCACATTGATAAAAACATTGCAGTAAATGTGCCAGAGTTAGCCAAGAGGCTATTTTTCATCTGTAGTCCCAATGTTGCCGATGTTAAGAACAAACCTAAAAACATAAGATTACAAATACAATCTACAGATAAAACAAATAAAATAAGGGAGAACAATGTTAAAATGGACAGAATAAAAACATAATGTCAGAGATACAACGTAAAAGCTTACAGACTAAATGTGATATATAACGGCAAACAGGTGAACGACAAGAGAAGACAGGTGGAGTAAACGGCCGACCAGCAAGTCAAGACATACAGAGACCGGACAACAGACAGACAACAACTGACAGACAGAGAGAATGAAAGTCCAACCTGGGCAGATGGAGGAGGGAGGAGCCGTTACAGTCTAGTGCTGACAGAGCTGGGTAGTAATGAACCATTTCTTTGTTTCTGCTTTAAAAGAGTTGAATGATTGTAGCTCTCTGATAGATCCTGGAATGTAGTTCCAGTGAACTGCTGCTTGTACTGAGAAAGCAGCGTGACTGAAAGCACTTTTCCTTAGAGGGACGATACAATCCCCTCTCGCTGCTCCTCTCGTGAGCCGATATCCAGTTCGTGTGGTGACAAATTGTTTGAGAGGAGGAGAGGTCAATTAATGTATGATTTTGTACATCAGACAGACGTGCACATATTTGATCAAGTTATCCCAACTAAGCAAGTTGTATTTTTTTAGTATAGGACAATGATGAGACAGAACTTTTTTTTTATCAAGAGTTTTGAGCGTCCGCTTGTATAATGACTGTAATGGTTTGAGCGTATTGGATAGATTGTATTTTACCCGATTACAAACTTTTTTCACCTGTGATTTGAAAGACAAATTAGAATCAAAAAGTACTCCCAGGTACTTGTATTCAGATACAACCTTTAGCCTCTCCCCAGATACAAAAACATCCGGTTCTACACTATCAGAGTTTCTTTTGGTAAAAAACATACACACAGTTTTGGATATATTGAGTTGTAAACAACATTGCGTTAACCAAGTAGTCACATTAGCCATGGATGTAGTGAGTTCTTTTGCTACATCTCCCAAATTGCTGCCATGCAAATAAATGACGGTGTCATCAGCATAGATTTGAATGTTGGAATGAGGACAAACTGATGGCAGATCATTAATATATAAGGACAATAATAATGGGCCCAGGACAGATCCTTGTGGGACACCTGTGGACAAGCGGAGGGCAGCGGATTGATGTTTTTGAATTTGGACAGACTGTGACCTATTTAGCAAATATGATACCATCCATTTAAGTGTACCTGAGGAGAAGTTGTAACTGTGCAATTTGGACAAAAGAATACTATGATTTACAGTGTCAAATGCCTTCTTGAGATCAAGATACACAGCTCCAACAACACCCCCTTTGTCCAGTAGAATTTAGATTTTTTCAGTGAAGAAACAGGTGGCCGTCTCAGTGGAATAATTGGCTCTAAAGCCGAATTGCATTGGATGAAGGGCAAAGGGACTGTTTTTCAAATGGCAGATCATTTGCTTAGCTACCAACTTCTCTGCAACCTTTGATATTGTAGGCAGGATACTGATTGGTCTGTAATTAGAGGTAGAAAGGCGATCTCCTTCTTTGAATACTGGAATAACAGCAGCCGACTTCCAAACACTGGGAAACAAGTTTTGAGAGATTGAGAGGTTGATGATATTGCTGATGGGATTTATTAGCGTTTTGGTAAGAGTTTTGAGCATAACGGCATCCATACCAAATGTATCTTTAGTTTTGGATGGTTTAAGAGAACTGATTATTCTTGTGACGTCTGAATGAGTGACATTTCTTATGATGAAAGTCGGCTCCAATGTATTTCCTGTACAGACAGGTCTAATCTCAGGGGAGAAACATTTAGCAATGGTAGCAACAGAATCAATGAAATAGTGATTGAAAGCTTTTGCCATTTCAACTGGATTATTTGACAGTTTACCATTAATGTTAAGTTCTTGCAGCTTCCTTACTTTGTTGGGATGTCCCATTAGCTTGTGTAACTGATCCCAGACCATTTTAGTTTTACCTCTCGCTTTTTCTATTACAGTCAGGAAGAAATCTGCCTTAGCCTTTCTTAATTTCATTACCACTCTTCCCCCCCCTCCCTCCCTCTTCCCCCCTTTTTCTCTCTCTCTCACCCCTCTCCCCCCTCCCCCCTGAGCTGCACCACTAAGTCAAGCTTTTCGAAAGCAGCCCAGACAGAAAGAAGAGAGGAGCGACCAGGAAGTGAACTCTTTCCTCCTTTCACGACCTCCACTTGAAGGAAACTCTTTTCCCGGTAACGGCGTCTTCCCGGCCGGAGGAGGAGCGCCTACATTCCCTCACCGACCAACGGCGGACCCTCGGTGACTCTCGATGGAGGCGGGGCCACTCGCGTTGCCGTGGCTACTCATCACTAACGCGCGATGGGGAGACGCTGCTTCGTCTACTTCCTGACCGGATCGATGCGATGCACGCTGCCTCCTGATTGGCTGCCTACCTGGGGTCAGCTTGCAGTGATTGGGCAGCTCGTCGATGCCTTTTGTTAGCAGGACGGGGATGAGGACGTCGTAGTTGGGCATCTCGCTGGGGGAGGGGGGGATGGAGGGAGGGAGAATGAGAGAGAGGGAGGGAGAGAAGGAGGGAGGGGGAGAGAGGGATGGAGGGAGAAGTTTGGGAAGAAAAACAAACAATGAAAATGAGTGAATCGATATCATTCAAGGTGAAAAATGAGGGAGGACGAGGGGCGGGGCTTATGAGTGAGGATGAGGGGCGGGGCTTATGAGTGAGGATGAGGGCTGGGGCTTATGAGTGAGGATGAGGGGCGGGGCTTATGAGTGTATGAGGATGAGGGGCGGGGCTTATGAGGGAGGAAGGATGAGGGGCGGGGCTTATGAGTGAGGAAGGATGATGGGCGGGGCTTAAAGTGGCTTAAAGGTTCCAGTTACCAGTACGTCTGTTTGAGGATGAGACTCTTCTCCTCGATCCAGGCCCGCCGGCTCTCGGCGCTCATCCCCTTCCCGGCGTCCAGCACGGCGGGGGGGAAATCTACGAGGAAAGGAGGGATGAGGGAGGAAAAAGAAGGATGGACGGAGGGAGACGGATCAGCGTTTGAACATTTGCGATGCGGAAACAAAACGGACAACTCGATCCGGAAAGACGGCGTTTCGTCGTCGCCTTGGCAACCCCAAAAATATATACATATAAGCGTTGAGGCCAAACGAATCGCTTAGTTTAAAACGAGAGCGAATACTGAAATAATTCAACCCGCATTAATTATCCACCTCTTTCCTCGACGTTGACCGGAGATGTGATGAAACTATACTGAAATAAATAAATTCAAATTATTTATTTTTAAAACATTTCAAACACGATCAATGCAAATTTCCCCACAGAGCCTCTGGTCTAATTGACTTATTAAAAAGCAAAACCTCCGGGTCACGAATAAGCCGCGAATGCTAATAAGTCAGGGATGAGGTCCCTCCGCCACGCAGCCGCCGGTGCTCATGAATATTCATGTGGTTTCACCAGAGTCCAACACGCCGTCAACACGGCTATAAATGAACGGTGCGACTTCTAGCCTCACCTTTCCACGTGTGTGTGTGTATATGTGTGTGTGTGTGTGTGTATATGTGTGTGTGTGATCTCCCAGTTGGGTTTTTTAGTGGGTTACGTCATTCAGGATTTCTCGTTAACGCCGCATGCTTTAATAATAATTAGTAACGATGAGCTTCCTACGGCTCCCGCCCGGTCTGAGGCGTCTGCAGTTTGAGTTTAACGCATCAGACGGGATGTTATGGGATATTATGGGATGTTATGGTGATGGGTATTTCAGAGCTCTTCTTCAGACTGGGAATATTTTTCTTCACGAACCCGACCTTTTGTAACGTTCCACCTCAGACTCTTCAAGACTGGCGTCAACAGAATAAACCAGAATGAACCAGACTAAAGCAGAATGAAACAGACTAAACCAGAATAAACCAGAATGAACCAGACTAAAGCAGAATTAAACAGACTAAACCAGAATGAAACAGACTAAACCAGAATGAACCAGAATGAACCAAACTAAACCAGAATGAAACAGACTAAACCAGACTAAACCAGAATGAACCAGACTGAACCAGACTAAACCAGAATGAACCAGACTAAACCAGAATGAACCAGACTAAACCAGAATGAACCAGACTGAACCAGACTAAACCAGAATGAACCAGAATGAACCAGAATGAACCAGACTGAACCAGACTAAACCAGACTAAACCAGACCAGTGTACCGTGCAGCTCACCTTGCCCGGGGGGGGTCAGGCACACGGCCTGGCTGAGCGCTGACAGGACGCTCTGCTCCGCCAGGCCGATCCTCAGCTTCCCCGCCAGCGACCTGCCAATCACACACAGCCGCGGTCAGTGGCCACGCCCCCTTTGCACCTTGAAAAACACTCCAGACAGACACATGTCGGTGTGTCTGTATACATGCAGGTGTGTGTGAGTGTGTATGTCTCTATATGTGTGTGTCTCTATGTGTGTGTGTGTGTGTGTGTGTATATGTGTGTGTGTGTGTTATTCTACCTGACGATGTAGCGAGCCTCTGAGAAGCGGCACGCCACAAAGAGTCCTTTGATGATGTCGATTTTCTTATTCATGGCCTGAGGCAGACGGGAGGAAATTGAGATTCACGGGAGGAAGAGAGAGAGAGAGAGAGAGAGAGAGAGAGAGAGAGAGAGAGAG
>NW_026613261.1:239826-259826 GCF_029220125.1 Pseudoliparis swirei | reverse complement strand
GATCAATATACACCGAGTTTCTGATTCAGCGGTATGACGTCAGTGAGTCAGGCGAACATTTCAACAGTCACACACTTCCGCCCGAGTTTAAACATCACACAATGAGGCACATACACACACACCACACATTGACAACAAACATCCCCAGTCCCCGACATGTGTCACTAAGGTTGAAGTGAGTGCTGCTTCATGTTGTTCATACTCTTTTTTTTTTTATTGTTTGTTTATAATTATCCTCAAGACTGAGACTTGTGTGTAGAGCA
Source organism: Pseudoliparis swirei (assembly GCF_029220125.1). Taxonomy (NCBI): domain Eukaryota; kingdom Metazoa; phylum Chordata; class Actinopteri; order Perciformes; family Liparidae; genus Pseudoliparis; species Pseudoliparis swirei. Next base: position 259,563 of record NW_026613261.1, on the reverse strand, counting down.
GTTCACAGGTTCAAAGGTTCAAGTGAGCCATGAATTTTTGAGACTTGAGACTTTTTTGTTTTATTATGCATGAGCACTGTTTTCATTTTTTTTAAAGTCTGAAGTTACTGAGTAGTATGTATGTTGTATTACCTTGTTGTCCTTAAGATTCTTGTTGGTTCATATAATTGACTGTAAAGGAATATACTAAATAGTTTTGTTGTGCATACTGTGATATTCTGAACTCTCAGGTTGAAACTGCACCACATTAAATACATTTGAGAAGTTAAACATGTCCCCCAAAGCCACACTAGAGAACCACACACACACACAGTGGAGAACCATGCCCCACACCAGTGGATAAACATACACAGACCAGTGGAGAACCACCTGTCTCAACTAAATATAATGAAATTAAATAGATTTATTTTATAATATTAAATACATTTGCATATATAGTCATACATTTATATAAGTACACCTAAATAAACAATAAACAAATGCAAAGACAGTTATTAACAATAACACACACACTAGATAAACATACACACACACACACACAGAGGAACACACACACACACAGAGAAACATACACACACACAGAGGAACACACACACCAGATAAACATACACACACACACACACCAGAGAAACATACACACACACACACACACGAGAAACACACACACACACACACACGGGGAAACATACAGAAACATACACACACACACCAGAGAAACAGACACACACACACTAGATAAACATACACACACAAGAGAAACATACACACACACACACACACACACACACAGAGAAACATACACACACACAGAGAAACATACACACACACACACGGGGACAGAAACATGGCCACACACACACACCAGAGAAACAGACACACACACACCAGAGCCCCCCCCCCCCGCCCCTTTGATGGAGTGGCTGGCAGCCGGCTGCCTGTGTAGCTGCACCAGGGTGCATTCTGGGAGATAAGACCTACCTGGAGAGAGCAGCAGCACGGAGCGCAGCAGGTTGGACAGCGTCTCGATGTTCCTCAGCCTGGGAACGACAACAAGGAGGCGAGGAAGACGAGCAAGACGAGGAGCAAGACGAGTTAAACCAATTCCAAACACCCGGAGGCGGGAAATGAGCCTCGTCTGGGGGTTCGTTTCAGAAACTAAAAGTGAAACGGAAGCTGAAGAGGCAGATGAGCAGTTCATTTAGGAAACCCGATACAGCACTGGGAGGGAGGGAGTGTGTGTGAGAGTGTGTGTGAGAGTGAGTGTGAGAGAGTGTGTGTGAGAGTGTGTGTGTTATTTAATACCCTCATAAGATTACAAAAGGAGGAAGTCTGGAGAAGGTGTTTCACTTCTCCGTCTGGAGGCTCCTTCATGTATTCATGTTCCCGGGCCGAGGCTCTGTGTGTGTGTGTGTGTGTGTGTGTGTGTGTGTGTGTGTGTGTGGGGGCGGGGCATTCCTTACCTGCCAGATTCCTCTTCAATCTTCTCAAAGGTGCGAGCCACCGCCAGGTACGGCACTCTGGAGGGAGACGAGCAGGCGGTTAGCGAGCGGTTAGCGGAAGGTTAGCGGACGGTTAGCAGGCGGCTAGCAGGAGGTTAGCGGACGGTTAGCAGGCGGCTAGCAGGAGGTTAGCGGACGGTTAGCATGAGGTTAGCGTGTGGTTAGCGGGAGGTTAGCGGACGGCTAGCGGGAGGTTAGCGTGTGGTTAGCGGGAGGTTAGCAGGCGGCTAGCGGGTGGTTAGCATGTGGTTAGCGGGAGGTTAACATGTGGTTAGCGTGTGGTTAGCGGACGGTTAGCAGGCGGCTAGCGGGAGGTTAGTGTGTGGTTAGCGGGAGGTTAGCGTGTAGTTAGCGGGAGGTTAGCGTGTAGTTAGCGGGAGGTTAGCGTGTGGTTAGCGGGAGGTTAGCGGACGGTTAGCAGGCGGCTAGCGGGAGGTTAGCGTGTGGTTAGCGGGAGGTTAGCGTGTGGTTAGCGGGAGGTTAGCGTGTGGTTAGCGGGAGGTTAGCGTGTGGTTAGCGGGAGGTTAGCGGGTGGTTAGCGTGTGGTTAGCGGGTGGTTAGCGGAGGTTAGCGTGTAGTTAGCGGGTGGTTAGCGGGAGGTTAGCGTGTGGTTAGCGGGAGGTTAGCATGTGGTTAGCGGGAGGTTAGCGGGTGGTTAGCGGGTGGTTAGCGGGAGGTTAGCGTGTGGTTAGCGGGAGGTTAGCGGGTGGTTAGCGGAGGTTAGCATGTGGTTAGCGGGAGGTTAGCGTGTGGTTAGCGGGAGGTTAGCGGGAGGTTAGCGGGAGGTTACATGCGGTTAGCGGTTAGCGGGAGGTTAGCGGGAGGTTAGCGGGAGGTTAGCGGGAGGTTACATGCGGTTAGAAGCGGCGACGCAGGAGGACGAGTTGATCAGAGAGAAAGAGAGAGACATGTCAGAGAGGATGGATAATCAATTATGCTCCATATAAGGGGAGAGGGGGAGAGGAAAAGGGGGAGGGGGGAGAGAGAGGAGAGGTAGAGACAGAGGGTGGAAGCCAACACCATCACAGCTGCTCCCAGACCTACTTCTGGCCCCACCCCCAGCAGGCGTGGTCCACCGGGTGGTAGCCGGCCCTGGTGGGGTCGTAGTCCGGCGGCCCCGAGGTCGTCGCTCTGGAGGAAAGAAACGAGTCAGACGCATCGCTGGTTTATACTTCTGGAAGATCAAATACGATTAAAGGTTCACTTCTAAAAGAAGGAACAGAAAACTGAATATGATAAAAAAGTAAAATGACCGTGAGGAGCTAAATGACCGTGAGGAGCTAAATGACCTTGAGGAGCTAAATGACCGTGAGGAGTTAAATGACCTTGAGGAGCTAAATGACCGTGAGGAGCTAAATGACCGTGAGGAGCTAAATGACCGTGAGGAGTTAAATGACCTTGAGGAGTTAAATGACCGTGAGGAGCTAAATGACCGTGAGGAGCTAAATGACCTTGAGGAGCTAAATGACCTTGAGGAGCTAAATGACCGTGAGGAGCTAAATGACCGTGAGGAGCTAAATGACCGTGAGGAGCTAAATGACCGTGAGGAGCTAAATGACCGTGAGGAGCTAAATGACCTTGAGGAGCTAAATGACCTTGGGGAGCTAAATGACCTTGAGGAGCTAAATGACCGTGAGGAGTTAAATGACCTTGAGGAGCTAAATGACCGTGAGGAGCTAAATGACCTTGAGGAGTTAAATGACCTTGAGGAGCTAAATGACCGTGAGGAGCTAAATGACCTTGAGGAGCTAAATGACCTTGAAGATCTAAATGACCTTGAGGAGCTAAATGACTGAGGAGTTAAATGACCTTGAGGAGCTAAATGACCTTGAGTTAAATGACCTTGAGGATCTACATGACCGTGAGGATCTAAATGACCTTGAGGATCTAAATGACCGTGAGGAGCTAAATGACCTTGAGGAGCTAAATGACCGTGAGAGCGGTAACCATAGAGACGGTATAAACTGAGGGCGACTTCCTGTCGTTACCCTTTGGCGTCGTCGCTCTGGTCCTCCGTCGACATCTTCCTCTCGCCACTCGTCTTCCTCTCGCCACTCGTCTTCCTCTCGCCGTCGTCCTTCTCCGGTTTCTCCGTCTTCGCGGCAGCTTTCCTCGGAGCTGTTGAGCAGAAGAAGGGATGAGAGAACGAGTGAAGCGGTGTTCCAGGAAAGAGGAGGAGCTCCTCTCCTTTTCTTTCTCCTCACCAAAGAAGCTGCTGATGGGAGTCTTCCTGGCCTCCTGCTTCCTCACACCTTGACCTCTAGGGCTCTTCTCTTGCTTTAGTGTGTCCTTTTTCATCACCTCCTCCTCCTCTTCCTCCATCTTCTTCTTCGCCTCTATCTTCATCTTCTTGGAAACAGGCCTCTTCTCATCTTCCGTCTTCTCCTTTGTTTTATTTTTCTTTTCCGCCACTTCAGCTTTCTTTACTTTCTCATCAGAGCTCTCTTCCTCCTCCTCCACTTTCTTCTTCTCCTCCTCCACTTTCTTCTTCTTCTTCTCCTCCTCCACTTTCTTCTTCTTCTCCTCCTCCTCTATCTTCATCTTCTTGGAAACAGGCCTCTTCTCATCTTCTGTCTTCTCCTTTGCTTTATTTTTCTTTTCCGCCACTTCAGCTTTCTTTACTTTCTCATCAGAGCTCTCTTCCTCCTCCTCCACTTTCTTCTTCTCCTCCTCCACTTTCTTCTTCTTCTTCTCCTCCTCCTCCTCCACTTTCTTCTTCTTCTCCTCCTCCTCTATCTTCATCTTCTTGGAAACAGGCCTCTTCTCATCTTCTGTCTTCTCCTTTGCTTTATTTTTCTTTTCCGCCACTTCAGCTTTCTTTACTTTCTCATCAGAGCTCTCTTCCTCCTCTTTCTCCTCCTTCATCATCTTCTTCTTGGAAACAGGCCTTTTCTCATCTTCCGTCTTCTCCTTTGTTTTATTTTTCTTTCCCGCTGCTTCAGCTTTCTTTACTTTCTCCTCCTTCTTGGAAAGTGGCCTTTTATCATCCATCTTCTCCTTTGCTTTATTTTCTTCAGCTTTCACTTTCTTCTCCTCCTCCATCTTCTTCTCCTTCTCCATCTTCTCCATCTTCTCCTCCTCCTTCTCCTCCATCTTCTTCTTCTTTAAACCAACAGGTCTTTTCTCATCATCCTTCTTCTCCTTTGCTTTACTTTCCGCTGCTTCAGCTTTCTTCACATCCTCCTCCTTCTTCACCTCCTCCTCTGGGCCGTTATCCTCGCTCAGTGCCTGTTCCTCCTCCTCCTCCTCCTCCTCCTCCTCCTCCATGGGCTCCTCGGTGCTCCCTGCAGAGGAGGAGACACAAGGGGAGTCACTGAGGAGATAAACGGCAGCAGCTTCCCCGAGGGAACATGTTATTATATTTATTGTTTGAAGACGTCCTGCTAGAAATGCCGCGGGTTATATTTTTTCGAGTGTTTCCAGGAGAGAATCGCTATTGACAAACAAGTCTCAGCGGCCGGGGTCACGGGGTCACGGGGTCGACCGGCCGGCTGACGGCAGAAGGCTTTTTGGTAAAGTACCAAAGAGCCCAATTTATCCTCGTCTGCCGCCTGCAGGCAGGAACACAGTGGATTAACCCGACCACTTCCCCCGGCATAGTGGATTAACCCGACCGCTTCCCTAAGATACCGTTGCTATGGCAACCAAACCTTTCCGTTCACTCGTATGAGAGCGTACGCCGGCTTATACTTTCAGCGTCTTTGTTTTAAAAGCGTTTTAATTGTGTTAAACTCGGTTTAATATGAAACATCTGTCCAGCGTTACGGTTTGTGACTTCTCCAAAACTTTTGGAAGTTACATTTTTTTCCAGGACTTTTCCAGGCCTAGAAAAAACTATTTGAGAAAGTCGTAACTGATCCAGGCGCTCCCGTGTTAAAGGACAACATGCGCCGCTTGTCACGACCCCCAGGGGGCCGAGGGGTCGCGGGGGGTCGGCGTACCTGCGCCGCTCTCCACACGGGGGCGCTTGTTCAGCCGGCCCGACTCCTCCTCCGCGGCCTGCGCCTCCTCTTTCAGGCTCCTGCTGTCGTCCAGCTTCCTCTTGGGGAACATCTTCCTCGCTGAAACACAAACAACGAAATGAACAACAGAGGAGGAGGAGGGCCAGAACGAGGCTGAGGAGAGGGAGCAAAGAGGAGGAGCAAAGAGGAGGAGCAAAGAGGAGGAATAAAGAGGAAGAGGAGTAAAGAGGAGGAATAAAGAGGAGCAAAGAGGAGGAATAAAGAGAAGGAGCAAAGAGGAGAAGAGAATCTCACTAATGAAACTCTGCTTCCATCAGCCGGGGTGTGAGTTTAATGTTATGTGTGTGTGTGTGAGTGTAATGTGCTGTGTGTGTGTGTGTCTCTGTGTGTGTGTGTCCGTCTGTTTGTGTGTGTGTGTGTGTGTTGCTCGTGGTCCTGGTTGAGGGCCTCCGTGGGGTCCTGGCTCAGGTAGCAGCGCCGCTGTGATATTGTAATGAAACATTAACCCGACATTAAGGAGACGACTTCTGGTCAAATTAAGAGACGCATTAAAAAAAGACGACGCAGCGCTGCTGAACACACACACACACACACACACACAAACAAAGAAGAAGAGAGGAGCAGGATGCTCGACGTGAGGAGATTAAAATAACACATTTTAAATGAAACGCACACGAGTCCCTCGGCTCCGTGTGAAGGCAACACGCTAACATTCAGATGAAGAACACGCGTGACGCAAAACACGGAGACACACGCCGCATCGCGTCATGTCGTCTTCTTTATTTAAATAAAGTTTCTAAAGCCGGAGAAACAAACGAGATCAACGACCAGAACGAGGCTCGGTCCACTGGGTCCATTAGAGAGCACACACACACACACACACAGAGACACACACAGAGACACACACACACACACACACACACACACACAGAGACACACACATGCACACAGACACACACACACACACACACACACACAGAGACACACACACACACACACACACACACAGAGACACACACACACAGAGACACACACACACACACAGACACACACACACAGAGAAACACACACACACACACACACACACACACACACACAGAGCACACAGGCACACAACACACAGAGACACACACACACACACACACACACAGAGACACACACACAGACACACACACACACAAACACACACAGAGACACACACACACAAACAGAGACACACACACACACAGAGACACACACACAAACAGAGGGACACACACACACACACACACACACACACACACACAGGGGTAAAGATGGCGTCTCTTCCAGCCGGATAACGAAACAAAGAATATTTAGAAATGAAATTTTTCCGGTTCTCAAACTTCTGGAGCGTTGAGCGTGTAATGAACGCCTCGTTGTTGTTGTTGTTGTGATATAATGAGGATTTGGAGACATTAGGCTCCCGCTAATAAGTATAATCAAGGAAAATCGCCCGAGGCAGAAAAACGACCGATCATGAACGTCAAAGTTAAGAAGTTAGAGACGCTTTCTGTTTGGAGGGAAAGAGAAGAACAAAGAACAAAGGAAAGAACAAAGGAAAGAACAATAGACGACAGACACCGACCCGTCTTGCGTTTGACGACCTCCGAGGGCGAGACGGAGTTGGGGGTGCCGGGCGAGGCCGATGAGGCCGGCGTGGTCGGGGTCACGGGGGTCAGCGGCGTGGGAACGGCCTTGAACACGTCGTCCTTCTGAAAGAGACCAGCGGGTTCAACTCAAGCTGTGGGGCGCGGCCCTCTAGTGGGCCGCCACGGCACTGCAGGTGGGACACACGTTAGACCTTCACATGTTACAAAGTACACAGACGTAACACCGTGAGACCGCTGGCCTTCAAAACAAGAGCTCAACATTGAGCATTGAGAGTGCTTTCCTGCTGTTGCCCTTCAAAACAAGAGCTCAACATTGAGCATTGAGAGGTTGTATCAAGCTCTTTATTGCCAAATATTTAAAGTTGTTTAGTTTTTCACAGATTGCACTTTACATATTCATTGTAAAACAGGTTAATTTCAGCCAAAATAAGCTTTTTTTATGCCAAATATTAGTTAATTGTTTGTACAGATTGAGCTGTATTTGTATTATAATAAAGTTATTGAAAATGTGTATTAGTTTTTCGTCTGATGGATCAATCTGGCTGATTAAAAATGATTGCAAAGTAATTATATTGTTGTTATTTTTAATAATTCAGGGTGGACCATTTAGTTACAATTTTGTTGGGGCGCAACAGAAAAGGTCCGAGACACTCGGGGCCTCGTGGTCTCGAGGTCTTGGGGTCTCGTGGTATCGGGTCTCGGGGCCTCGTGGTCTCGAGGTCTTGGGGTCTCGTGGTATCGGGTCTCGGGGCCTCGTGGTCTCGGGGCCTCGTGGTCTCGAGCCTCGTGGTCTTGTGGTCTCGTGGTATCGGGTCTCGAGTCTCGTGGTATCGGGGTCTCGGGGTCTCGGGGCCTCGTGGTCTCGAGGTATTGGGGTCTCGTGGTATCGGGTCTCGGGGCCTCGTGGTATCGTGGTATCGGGTCTCGGGGTCTCGTGGTCTCGTGGTCTCGAGTCTCGTGGTATCGGGGTCTCGTGGTCTCGTGGTATCGGGTCTCGGGGTCTTGTGGTCTCGGGGTCTCAGTGATGTCATCGTCCACATCTTCATTGTTTGCATTGGAAGCCAAACAAGTCCAGAGCAGCGAGACGGGAACCAAAGTCGTCATCAATCATGGCGGTGAGGTCGTTGATGCATGAACCGAAGTCGGCACATCCCATTATAAAACATCAATACGGGGGGGAGGTGAGGATGACCTTGATGACGGTCATGGGCAGAAGCCTGTGTTTCTAGGTGTTGTATTAAAAAGATTTAAAAACAGCTTTATGAAAATATATATACATCCACAAGGTTTACGTGAGGGAGAAAATCCACAGGACCAGAATGCACCTGGTTATATGTGGGAGTAGACAAGTACAGGACCAGCATGCACCTGGTTATATGTGGGAGTTACCTTTTCTTTTTTATCCAGAGCTGCCTCGTCGACTTCCTCTTTAACGGGCTTCTGCTCTTCCTCCTCGTCTTCATCCTCGTCGCTGTCCAGGATCTGGCGGCTGCGTCGGGCGACCTTCTTGATGGGCGAGTCCGCTTCCCGGGCGCCGTTCTGCACCTTCAGGGGACCTTTGACGAGTCTGGAGACGCAGAACAATAAATAAACAAAAGCCGACAGGAAGTGAGAAGGTTGGACGCTCAGATGGCAGGAAGTAACATCTCAGGGGAAGGAAGTAACATCTCAGAGGTAGGAAGTAACATCTCAGGGGAAGGAAGTAACATATCAGGGGAAGGAAGTAACATCTCAGGGGAAGGAAGTAACATATCAGGGGAAGGAAGTAACATCTCAGGGGAAGGAAGTAACATATCAGGGGAAGGAAGTAACATCTCAGAGGTAGGCAGTAACATCTCAGGGGAAGGAAGTAACATCTCAGAGGTAGGAAGTAACATCTCAGAGGAAGTAAAGTATCATCTCAAGGGAAGGAAGTAACATCTCAGAGGAAGGAAGTAAAATCTCAGAGGAAGGAAGTAACATCTCAGAGGTAGGAAGTAACATCTCAGGGGAAGGAAGTAACATCTCAAGGGAAGGAAGTAACATATCAGGGGAAGGAAGTAACATCTCAGAGGAAGGAAGTAACATCTCAGGGGAAGGAAGTAACATCTCAGGGGAAGGAAGTATCATCTCAGAGGAAGGAAGTAACATCTCAGGGGAAGGAAGTAACATCTCAGAGGCAGGAAGTAAAATCTCAGGGGAAGGAAGTATCATCTCAGAGGAAGAAAGTAAAACCTCAGAGGAAGGAAGTAACATCTCAGAGGTAGGAAGTAACATCTCAGGGGAAGGAAGTAACATCTCAGAGGAAGGAAGTAACATCTCAGAGGAAGGAAGTAACATCTCAGGGGAAGGAAGTAAAATCTCAGGGGAAGGAAGTAACATCTCAGAGGAAGGAAGTAACATCTCAGGGGAAGGAAGTAACATCTCAGAGGAAGGAAGTAAAATCTCAGAGGAAGGAAGTAACATCTCAGAGGTAGGAAGTAACATCTCAAGGGAAGGAAGTAACATCTCAGAGGAAGGAAGTAACATCTCAGAGGAAGGAAGTAACATCTCAGAGGTAGGAAGTAACATCTCAGGGGAAGGAAGTAACATCTCAAGGGAAGGAAGTAACATATCAGGGGAAGTAAGTAACATCTCAGAGGAAGGACGTAACATCTCAAGGGAAGGAAGTAACATCTCAGGGGAAGGAAGTAACATCTCAGGGGAAGGAAGTAACATCTCAGGGGAAGGAAGTATCATCTCAGAGGAAGGAAGTAACATCTCAGGGGAAGGAAGTAACATCTCAGAGGCAGGAAGTAACATCTCAGGGGAAGGAAGTAACATCTCAGGGGAAGGAAGTATCATCTCAGAGGAAGGAAGTAAAATCTCAGGGGAAGGAAGTATCATCTCAGAGGAAGAAAGTAAAACCTCAGAGGAAGGAAGTAACATCTCAGAGGTAGGAAGTAACATCTCAAGGGAAGGAAGTAACATCTCAGAGGAAGGAAGTAACATCTCAGAGGAAGTAACATCTCAGGGGAAGGAAGTAACATCTCAGAGGAAGGAAGTAAAATCTCAGGGGAAGGAAGTAACATCTCAGGCGAAGGAAGTAACATCTCAGGGGAAGGAAGTAACATCTCAGAGGAAGAAAGTAAAATCTCAGAGGAAGGAAGTAACATCTCAGAGGTAGGAAGTAACATCTCAGGGGAAGGAAGTAACATCTCAGGGGAAGGAAGTAACATATCAGGGGAAGGAAGTAACATCTCAGGGGAAGGAAGTAACATCTCAGAGGTAGGAAGTAACATCTCAGGCAAAGGAAGTAACATCTCAGGGGAAGGAAGTAACATCTCAGAGGTAGGAAGTAACATCTCAGGCGAAGGAAGTAACATCTCAGAGGTAGGAAGTAACATCTCAGGCGAAGGAAGTAACATCTCAGGGTCTCACTTCTTCACGGGTTCATGGGCAGCTTTCTTCTCAACGGCCTTGTCCTTACACTTGGGCTGGAAGAAGGATCTGAGGAGGAGAGGAGGAAGGATGAGGAGAGGGGAGGAGAGGATGCAGGGATGAGGGGAGAGAAGGAGGGAAGAGATGGAGAGGAGGATGAGGAAGAGAAGGAGAGAGAACAGTAAACGGGCGTTGGTGTCGTCTAAATCTAACTCATTCTAACTGTTGGAGTCTTTCCGGGGACAGCTGGTCTCACTGGTGTCACTGGTGTCACTTCCTTGTTCACTCAACGAGAGCAACGCCAAGAGAAAATGATAACCGTTTCCATGGAGATAAGCCACGCCTCCTCTCCGGCGCGAAAAGACCCACAAGTCGTCCCGCTAGGAACCCGTTGACGTTAAGTGACGTCAGTGCGTATAAAGTTATCTTAACGTCGCGGTACTTGTTCTGTGTCACGTCAACAGACACAGGTAAACGGTTACGGGTTAACGGAAGCTCAGGAGGGACATTTAGCGGTTTGAGACGAGAGGTTTAAACAGTGCCGTCGGATCAAAACGTGACGTTGAAGACTAGCTTACGATGCTAACGCGCAGGTTAACCCGCTATCCAGCTGACGTGTGACTCGTTTAGGCACTTTGACCGGAAATCAAACTCCTAACACACCGAACCGGCGGACGGCAGTCGGTTCTACACGCGCGCGCTCCTCCACACGTCACTCACGCGATGCTCCGCTGCATGTTGTCGTTCCGCTGCTTCCTTCACACAAGATACTCGAGACGAGTCACGGGGCCGGTCAACAACACAGCGCGCACGCAGAAAAAACACAAACTACAGCGCGCACGACGACACCAGGGAAACACTTGGAATATTCCGCGCCAAAACGTCCTCTGGACCAAAGATCGTGGAAAAAAGAGGAGCAGTCACTCGTTCGATAAAATCTGGTGTGCAAAAAAGAAAGAAGATTTGATCGATTTGATAAAAGCACCGCTTCTCTGGTTTAGTTTGATCCTTTAATAATTGGATGTTGGTCTATTCTGATGTATTTACAGTAAAACAGAAACAATCTTAAGATATTGTATCCTTTAAAAAAAATCGTGTAAAATACAAAACAACATTGTAATTCCCTAATACAGTAAGAAAGTTCATTTTATTTGGTTTCATTTAATAATTTTTCCAATATTAAAAGATAATACACTCGTATTATAATTGCAGCGTACAACTACAACACACTAGAATAACATCTGTTTACATACAACATAACAAACAACTAAAAAGACTAATAAAACAACAAGGTGCATGTAAAGGAGACATTGAATAGCGGAATAAGATGTGATTTAGAAGAAATAATGAAGTGTACAAGGGAAGCCCATCTTGCAGTTTCACCAGCATTCCGATTTGAAAATATCTTCAGAGTGAGACATCTTACTCTCCGCGACACATCTGTGCTCTGACTCGCTCCCGGGGAAATAGCGGTGTTGTGAGAATTTGCTAGCGCCCCCTGCCGTGTGGGAGTGGCACCACACGGGCGGCTGGTCCTGATGCTGCGGCGGAGAAGACCTACCAGCTCCTTTCAACGCGTCATTCATGCAGCTCACACGGAATGCTGGGTAATTTAAGTTAAGTCAACTAGTTTATTTACTAGTTCATTTACTAGCGGGAGGTGTCGACCGCCGCGGTCCAGGCCCCACGCCGCGGGGCCCTTATGTGGCCAGCCGCCGCCACCGAGCGCCCGGGGGACGGGCGGCGGTGGCGGTGAGCGGCCGTGGAGAGGCCGGGGTGGCGGCTTCAGGAGGCAGCATGGGAGCAGGAAGGGCTGATGCCCCCCCGCTGTCAGGAAACAGATACAAAACATCAACCAAAGGGCCTCAAATAATTCTGTCGTCAAGACAACCGATCGCTCAGATTCATATTACTTCATCAACGTTCAAAAAAACCCTCATTTGACAAATCTATTTCAGGAGCATTGCACATTACCTCAGGCGAGGTCGTCCGCGGCTGAATTCAAACGTTCCCTTTCACCTTGTTGGTCGAAGCCGAGCAACATAACTTACACGTTTGACACTTTTTATGGAATGTCGGAACAAAACAAAAAGTAAAAGCTGTCGTCATAGCAACTGAAGAGGAAGAATGTGAAATACGTCTGAAGGCAGTTCAGATGTTTTTGTCTTAAAAATAAACTAATCATAATAATTATTATTATTAATAATAGTGGTAGTAGCATTAAATGAAACTCCATATGTGTAACATGTTGTAATCGTGTCAGTTCCATATATTTCGTCCTATTGTTATTGTTTGTATAATCCCGTATCAATAAAGTTTGACAATTTGACTCCATGTTGGAGGTTTATGTTCCTGTATATCTTCACGATGTCTTCATTTCCTCTCAGACGTGCAGACAGAACATAAAAAAACAGGGAACAGATTGAAGGGCCCGGACCCCCGTGGTGGTCCCGGTGGTCCCGGTCCCGGGACCCCGTGGCGGTCCCGGTGGTCCGGGACCCCCGTGGCGGTCCCGGGCCCTGGGTTCTTACCTCTGTGGACCCCCAAGCCGGCTCCTCCGCACAGAGGGAAGGGAAGGAGGCCGCCCTGCAGCAGCTGGATGGAGGGATGGAGGATGAGATGGGAGGATGGCTGACATGGGAGCTTTCAATGCTATATATGTACAGGACTGTCTCAGAAAATTAGAATATTGTGATAAAGTTCTTTATTTTCTGTAATGCAATTAAAAAAACAAAAATGTCATGCATTCTGGATTCATTACAAATCAACTGAAATATTGCAAGCCTTTTATTCTTTTAATATTGCTGATTATGGCTTACAGCTTAAGAAAACTCTAAAATCCTATCTCATAACATTTTAATATTTCCTCAGACCAAGTAAAAAAAAAGATTTATAACAGTTGAGTGTTTGTCAAGGCTCAGGAAACCCTTGCAGGTGTTTCGAGTTAATTAGACAATTCAAGTGATTTGTTTAATACCCTACTAGTATACTTTTTCATGATATTCTAATATTTAGAGATAGGATATTTGAGTTTTCTTAAGATGTAAGCCATAATCAGCAATAAATCAGAATAAAAGGCTTGCAATATTTCAGTTGATTTGTAATGAATCCAGAATGCATGACATTTTTGTTTTTTTAATTGCATTACAGAAAATAAAGAACTTCATCACAATATTCTAATTTTCTGAGAGTCCTGTATATATATATATATATATAAATATTGAAAACAATATATAAATATACATATATATATAAATATATATAAATATATATATTTATTCATATATTTATATAAATATATATATGTATATATATATTTATTTATATAAATATATATGTATATATATAAATAAATACATATATACATATATGTAATATGTATACATACATCAGTAGCAGTGGCGTATGTATCACGGAGTTCTTGAATACGCTGTAGATCAAAGCCCCGGATGATTAAACATTAATAAGCGTAACACCATGAAGGTGTTGCTGGTGGCCTCATTTAAAACTGAAATAAATTAATTAAATGTATGAAGATTTTTTTTTTTTTACAATTTATTATTACATTAAGAGTTTTATTTCAAATTGGTATTTCAATTTATGAAACCTGTCATGTGATATCTTTAAATAGCTGCTCCTGTACTTTAATTACAGACGGTGACCTGAGAACACGACACCGACACGTCGACTCCACAGACTATAATTAAATGATAAAACTGCAGAAATTATTGCTCTTCATGTCCGATAGTTTCATATTACACTGAGAAGTCAAAGTAATTGTTTCCATCAACGTCGGCATATTTTAAATTGGATAACGCATAATTATTTTGGAAGTGTTTTTTGTTGATAAAACTATTCTTAAAGGGCCAGTCTCCTGTTTTGGGAAACAGATCAAATTAATTTTTATGTGATGAGAAATAAAAAATTGAAAGCGTGTTAAACATTATGAGACAGTTTTCCAAGGAGTGGAGTCCTGTAGGTTGTGATGTGAGATGTGCGGATGGGGTAATGACCTGATGGCTGATGGGTGGAGGAGGAGGAGGAGGTGGAGGAGGAGGAGGAGGAGGTGGAGGGTATCCTGCATAGTTGATCAGAATCACTTTGCTGAAGTTGAACTTGTAGGTGAATCTCTTCCCTTTGGTCTTGTGAAGGATCCGTTTGTTGTAGTAATATCTGGAAGAAGAGCGTCTCCTGTCAGGGTTTACTAGAGAGAGTTTTACTGGAGAGAGTTTTACTAGAGAGAGTTTTACTGGAGAGAGTTTTACTAGAAAGAGTTTTACTAGAGAGAGTTTTACTAGAGAGAGTTTTACTGGAGAGAGTTTTACGAGAAAGAGTTTTACTAGAGAGAGTTTTACGAGAGAGAGTTTTACTAGAGAGAGTTTTACTAGAGAGAGTTTTACTGGAGAGAGTTTTACTAGAAAGAGTTTTACTAGAGAGAGTTTTACTAGAGAGAGTTTTACTGGAGAGAGTTTTACGAGAAAGAGTTTTACTGGAGAGAGTTTTACTGGAGAGAGTTTTACTAGAGAGAGTTTTACTGGAGAGAGTTTTACTGGAGAGAGTTTTACTAGAGAGAGTTTTACTGGAGAGAGTTTTACGAGAGAGAGTTTTACTAGAGAGAATTTTACTCGAGATAGTTTTACTGGAGAGAGTTTTACGAGAAAGAGTTTTACTAGAGAGAGTTTTACTAGAAAGAGTTTTACTGGAAAGAGTTTTACTAGAGAGAGTTTCACTGTTTGTATGTGTGTGTGTGTGTGTGTATACGTGTGTGTGCATATGTGTGTGTGTGCATATGTGTGTGTGTATGTATGCGTGTGTGTGTTTGTGAGTGTGTGTTTGTATATATATGTGTGTGTGTATGTGCGTATATGTGTGTGTATATGTGTGTGTGTATGTGTGAGTGTGTGTTTTTATATATATGTGTGTGTGTGTATGTGTGTATATGTGTGTGTGTGTATATGTGTGTATGCATGTGTGTATATATATATATATGTGTGTATGTATATATGTGTATATGTATATGTGTGTATATATATATGTGTATATGTATATGTGTGTATATATATATATATGTGTGTATATATATATGTGTATATGTATATGTGTGTATATATATGTGTATATATATATGTGTGTGTATGTGTGTATATATGTATATATATGTGTGTATATGTGTATATATATATATATATATATATATATATGTGTATATATATGTGTATATATGTATATACATATATGAATATATATATGTATATATGCATATATATGTATATGTGTATATAATATACATATATATGTGTATATATGTATATGTGTGTGTATGTGTGTATATATGTGTGTTTATGTTTATGTGTGTATATGTTTATGTGTGTATATGTGTGTATATGTGTGTATATGTGTGTATATATATATTTATTTGTATGTATATATATTTAGGTGTATATATGTGTATATGTATATATATGTGTATATGTGTGTATGTGTATGTGTATATGTGTGTATATGTGTATATGTATATGTGTGTATGTGTATGTGTGTGTATATGTGTATGTATATATGTACATATGTATATGTGTGTATATATATATGTATATGTGTATATGTGTGTATATATATGTATATATGTGTATATGTATGTGTGTATATGTATGTATATGTGTGTGTATGTGTGTGTGTGTGTATATATGTATGTGTGTATGTGTGTATGTGTGTACATGTGTGTATATGTGTGTACATGTGTGTGTATGTGTGTATATGTGTGTATATGTGTGTGTGTATATGTGTGTGTATGTGTGTGTATGTGTGTACATGTGTGTATGTGTGTATGTGTGTACATGTGTGTGTGTGTGTGTGTATATGTGTGTGTGTGTGTGTATGTGTGTGTATATGTGTGTGTGTTTCTCACCTCAGCGCCCGGCTCAGCTTGTCATAGTTCATGTGTGGTTTCCCCTTTCTGTCGCCCCAGAGCCTCGCCAGCCTCTCAGGGTCCCGGATGACGAACTCCCCCCACTCGCCCCCCCAGCCGATGGCTCCGCCCTCTCCGAGAGCTCCGCCCTCACCGCGCCCCAGCAGCTCCAGCAGGAAGTGCCACAGCTGCACCTGCCGGGAGCCGGGAGACCACGAAGGTCTGTAGGCCCAGTCCGGGAAGAGCACTGCTGGAGGAGGAGGAGGAGATAGAGGAGGAGGAGGAGATAGAGGAGGAGGAGAAGATGAGATAGAGGATGAGATAGAGGAGGAGGAGATAGAGGAGGAGGAGGAGATTGAGGAGGAGATAGAGGAGGAGATAGAGGAGATAGAGGAGGAGGAGATAGAGGAGGAGGACGAGATAGAGGAGGAGGAGGAGATAGAGGAGGACATAGAGGAGGAGGAGGAGATAGAGGAGGAGATAGAGGATGAGATAGAGGAGATAGAGGAGGAGGAGATAGAGGAGGAGGAGGAGATTGAGGAGGAGATAGAGGAGGAGGAAGAGATAGAGGAGGAGGAGATAGAGGAGGAGGAGGAGGAGGAGGAGGAGGAGGAGGAGGAGGGGGAGGGAGGAGGAGAGAGAGGAGGAGGAGATGAGAGGAGGAGGAGGAAGAGATAGAGGAGGAGGAGATAGAGGAGGAGATAGAGGAGGAGGAGGAGGAGGAGATAGAGGAGGAGGAGGAGGAGATAGAGGAGGAGGAAGAGATAGAGGAGGAGGAGATAGAGGTGGAGATAGAGGAGGAGGAGGAGATAGAGGAGGAGATAGAGGAGGAGGAGGAGATAGAGGAGGAGGAGGAGATAGAGGAGGAGATAGAGGAGGAGGAGGAGATAGAGGAGGAGGAGATAGAGGAGGAGATAGAGGAGGAGGACGAGATAGAGGAGGAGGAGGAGAAGATAGAGGAGAAGATAGAGGTGGAGATAGAGGAGGAGGAGGAGGAGATAGAGGTGGAGATAGAGGAGGAGAAGGAGATAGAGGAGGAGGAGAAGATAGAGGAGGGGATAGAGGAGGAGGAGGAGAAGATAGAGGAGGAGATAGAGGAGGAGGAGGAGATAGAGGAGGAGATAGAGGTGGAGATAGAGGAGGAGGAGGAGATAGAGGAGGGGATAGAGGAGGAGGAGGAGATAGAGGAGGGGATAGAGGAGGAGGAGGAGAAGATAGAGGAGGAGATAGAGGAGGAGGAGATAGAGGAGGAGGAGGAAAACTTATTTGGAGTTGTCTGGTTAGGCCACGCCTCCACGCGAGTCCCTGGTAATTGTTCCGATGTTTGCGCTGTTAGCTGTTAGCCGTCGTATTGAGAGCCGTTCTCTGTTATATATTTATCTCATTTACAGATTGATACTTTTTGGGTTTGTACATGTTGACATGATTTAGGCCAGTGGTCACCAACCTTTTTGAGCCCAAGACCCCTGACCTCCGCCTTCATGACCGGCAAGATCTACCTATTGAGGCGTTGAGAGGAAACGACGGTCAAGACTGGATTTACGACTTTTTATTTGGCCTAATTGTCATTTTGTTCCAGCGTTCAAATTGATGTGACCAGGAACACAGAATTTAAGTGTAATATAACAAGTAAGATATTTGTTAACCGCACACAATATGAACAAGAAAAAACACATTTCAATGAGCAGCTGGATGAACTACCAATATAAATGTTGTATTTACATGACAACACGACACTGACAACATGATCAGTCAGTGCAACTCATGTGAGTTCAGCTCTCATCATAATGCCATCAAGTCATGTGACTCCAGTCAGTGTGACGGCTGTGACTGAACTCTGTCTGTGAGCTTGTAGTTAGTTCATAATCACAGACAGACAGTCTGAGGCAGTCTGTCAGTAATCCAGCTCCTGGTCTTTGATTTGGTGATTTTCTCAACTCCACTGACGAGTTTTTCGGGGCAAAATTGGTATTCATGAAAGTTTTCTCATCTGGGATTGGTTCTGAACTCAGACCGTTGATGACTACATTCACATCAGCTCTACAGACATCCTCAGATTTAAATAATTATCATAATAATAAATATGAGAATCACCATTTGTGACTCCTGCATCTGTCCCTTTTGAAATAATAGAATAAATGCAATTGCAATCACTTTCAAGTAAACCAGATTGCTCTATCAGACAAGAAAAAAAAGCTCAATGTTGAGCTTTTGTTTTGAAGGACAACATCAGA
This sequence comes from Pseudoliparis swirei, assembly GCF_029220125.1. Classification (NCBI taxonomy): domain Eukaryota; kingdom Metazoa; phylum Chordata; class Actinopteri; order Perciformes; family Liparidae; genus Pseudoliparis; species Pseudoliparis swirei. Next base: position 240,933 of record NW_026613261.1, on the reverse strand, counting down.
AAAGCCGAACTCACGGAGGTAAGACCTGGCAAGTCGCCAAGAATCTCGGCTGTCGCGCATGCGCAGGCGTAACCTGTTAATGCCGTAACGCAGCGGTTCCCAAACTCAAGAATGCCGCGGCCCAATTTGAAATCTGAAAATCTTCTGCGGCCCACCCAAGCCTTAAATCCCAATCAGCGTTGATGACGCGTTGTGACGGGGGGGGTGCTAGTGAGAGGGTGTTTACCTGTGCAGGGTTTTTCCTGCGAAGAGAAAATGTGGGCGCGCGCCTAAGCCGTAATTTAACACTGAGGTGTGCTCACCTGTGCGCACATCCCGGCTGAGGGAGGCGCGCGCCGGCATCGGAGCTCTGGTGCGCGCGAGCCGAGAAGAGTTGACGGGGGGTAGACGAAATTTACTGGAGTTGATAAGCGTGTCTTCTTGTCTGATCAATACGCAACTGTGAGTTGCGCGACTTGTCTGAGCGGCCAGTTGCTGATCACTCACTCAACAGCCTGACGTGCATGAATAGATGTTTTTTTTTGGGAGCACCGAAGACCCATTTTGACCCAGGAAAAACCCTGCTGTGTGAGCGGATGTGTCGGCGCGCATCACGGCAGACAGAGCGATGCGACCCGAGATGTGTTAACGGGGGGGTGCTGAGATTAAACATCTCTCTTGTTCTGCCTGTTTTGTGATATACATGCCTAAAAGGCGCCTAATATTTCTAGACTGAAATAATATCGGCATTATAATTATTATAACTATGAGGATTGTTTTAGTTGCCTATTTTGTGTGCCCCCTCAGGACTTGGTGCCCTACGCGCAGCGCGTAGTGCGCTATAGCGGCGGCGCTGACCACAACTCTGATCAAAACATAAACTAATACTACAAGAGGGCGCCCCATTTGACATCGTTTTGTTTGGCGGTCAGAAAAATAGGTCAGATAAAAGAATAACACGTAATTTAAATCATAAATATTTTTATATTAATTTTAAACTTTTCAAAATTGAAAATCAAAAACATTTTATTCATTTATTGTAAATGACCTCTCGCGGCCCACCTGCAGTACCACAGTTTGGGAATCGCTGCCGTAACGTAAACATGTACACGAAGGTACAGGCATTTC
>NW_026613261.1:209826-234826 GCF_029220125.1 Pseudoliparis swirei | reverse complement strand
CTGACTCTACTCTGTCCCCATGGAACATGTGATCTGACTCTACTCTGTCCCCATGGAACATGTGATCTGACTCTACTCTGTCCCCATGGAACATGTGATCTGACTCTACTCTGTCCCCATGGAACATGTGATCTGACTCTACTCTGTCCCCATGGAACATGTGATCTGACTCTACTCTGTCCCCATGGAACATGTGATCTGACTCTACTCTGTCCCCATGGAACATGTGATCTGACTCTACTCTGTCCCCATGGAACATGTGATCTGACTCTAGTCTGTCCCCATGTAACATGTGATCTGACTCTACTCTGTCCCCATGGAACATGTGATCTGACTCTACTCTGTCCCCATGGAACATGTGATCTGACTCTACTCTGTCCCCATGGAACATGTGATCTGACTCTACTCTGTCCCCATGGAACATGTGATCTGACTCTACTCTGTCCCCATGGAACATGTGATCTGACTCTACTCTGTCCCCATGGAACATGTGATCTGACTCTACTCTGTCCCCATGGAACATGTGATCTGACTCTACTCTGTCCCCATGGAACATGTGATCTGACTCTACTCTGTCCCCATGGAACATGTGATCTGACTCTACTCTGTCCCCATGGAACATGTGATCTGACTCTACTCTGTCCCCATGGAACATGTGATCTCTGACTCTACTCTGTCCCCATGTAACATGTGATCTGACTCTACTCTGTCCCCATGGAACATGTGATCTGACTCTACTCTGTCCCCATGTAACATGTGATCTGACTCTACTCTGTCCCCATGGAACATGTGATCTGACTCTACTCTGTCCCCATGGAACATGTGATCTGACTCTACTCTGTCCCCATGGAACATGTGATCTGACTCTACTCTGTCCCCATGGAACATGTGATCTGACTCTACTCTGTCCCCATGGAACATGTGATCTGACTCTACTCTGTCCCCATGGAACATGTGATCTGACTCTAGTCTGTCCCCATGGAACATGTGATCTGACTCTACTCTGTCCCCATGGAACATGTGATCTGACTCTAGTCTGTCCCCATGGAACATGTGATCTGACTCTACTCTGTCCCCATGGAACATGTGATCTGACTCTACTCTGTCCCCATGGAACATGTGATCTGACTCTACTCTGTCCCCATGGAACATGTGATCTGACTCTACTCTGTCCCCATGGAACATGTGATCTGACTCTACTCTGTCCCCATGGAACATGTGATCTGACTCTACTCTGTCCCCATGGAACATGTGATCTGACTCTACTCTGTCCCCATGGAACATGTGATCTGACTCTACTCTGTCCCCATGGAACATGTGATCTGACTCTACTCTGTCCCCATGGAACATGTGATCTGACTCTACTCTGTCCCCATGGAACATGTGATCTGACTCTACTCTGTCCCCATGGAACATGTGATCTGACTCTACTCTGTCCCCATGGAACATGTGATCTGACTCTACTCTGTCCCCATGGAACATGTGATCTGACTCTACTCTGTCCCCATGGAACATGTGATCTGACTCTACTCTGTCCCCATGGAACATGTGATCTGACTCTACTCTGTCCCCATGGAACATGTGATCTGACTCTACTCTGTCCCCATGGAACATGTGATCTGACTCTACTCTGTCCCCATGGAACATGTGATCTGACTCTACTCTGTCCCCATGGAACATGTGATCTGACTCTACTCTGTCCCCATGGAACATGTGATCTGACTCTACTCTGTCCCCATGGAACATGTGATCTGACTCTACTCTGTCCCCATGGAACATGTGATCTGACTCTACTCTGTCCCCATGGAACATGTGATCTGACTCTACTCTGTCCCCATGGAACATGTGATCTGACTCTACTCTGTCCCCATGGAACATGTGATCTGACTCTACTCTGTCCCCATGGAACATGTGATCTGACTCTACTCTGTCCCCATGGAACATGTGATCTGACTCTACTCTGTCCCCATGGAACATGTGATCTGACTCTACTCTGTCCCCATGGAACATGTGATCTGACTCTACTCTGTCCCCATGGAACATGTGATCTGACTCTACTCTGTCCCCATGGAACATGTGATCTGACTCTACTCTGTCCCCATGGAACATGTGATCTGACTCTACTCTGTCCCCATGGAACATGTGATCTGACTCTACTCTGTCCCCATGGAACATGTGATCTGACTCTACTCTGTCCCCATGGAACATGTGATCTGACTCTACTCTGTCCCCATGGAACATGTGATCTGACTCTCTCTGTCCCCATGGAACGTGTGATCTGACTCTACTCTATCCCCATGGAACATGTGATCTGACTCTACTCTGTCCCCATGGAACATGTGATCTGACTCTACTCTGTCCCCATGGAACATGTGATCTGACTCTACTCTGTCCCCATGGAACATGTGATCTGACTCTACTCTGTCCCCATGGAACATGTGATCTGACTCTACTCTGTCCCCATGGAACATGTGATCTGACTCTACTCTGTCCCCATGGAACATGTGATCTGACTCTACTCTGTCCCCATGGAACATGTGATCTGACTCTACTCTGTCCCCATGGAACATGTGATCTGACTCTACTCTGTCCCCATGGAACATGTGATCTGACTCTACTCTGTCCCCATGGAACATGTGATCTGACTCTACTCTGTCCCCATGGAACATGTGATCTGACTCTACTCTGTCCCCATGGAACATGTGATCTGACTCTACTCTGTCCCCATGGAACATGTGATCTCTGACTCTACTCTGTCCCCATGGAACATGTGATCTGACTCTACTCTGTCCCCATGGAACATGTGATCTGACTCTACTCTGTCCCCATGGAACATGTGATCTGACTCTACTCTGTCCCCATGGAACATGTGATCTGACTCTACTCTGTCCCCATGGAACATGTGATCTGACTCTACTCTGTCCCCATGGAACATGTGATCTGACTCTACTCTGTCCCCATGGAACATGTGATCTGACTCTACTCTGTCCCCATGGAACATGTGATCTGACTCTACTCTGTCCCCATGGAACATGTGATCTGACTCTACTCTGTCCCCATGGAACATGTGATCTGACTCTACTCTGTCCCCATGGAACATGTGATCTGACTCTACTCTGTCCCCATGGAACATGTGATCTGACTCTACTCTGTCCCCATGGAACATGTGATCTGACTCTACTCTGTCCCCATGGAACATGTGATCTGACTCTACTCTGTCCCCATGGAACATGTGATCTGACTCTACTCTGTCCCCATGGAACATGTGATCTGACTCTACTCTGTCCCCATGGAACATGTGATCTCTGACTCTACTCTGTCCCCATGGAACATGTGATCTGACTCTACTCTGTCCCCATGGAACATGTGATCTGACTCTACTCTGTCCCCATGGAACATGTGATCTGACTCTACTCTGTCCCCATGGAACATGTGATCTGACTCTACTCTGTCCCCATGGAACATGTGATCTGACTCTACTCTGTCCCCATGGAACATGTGATCTGACTCTACTCTGTCCCCATGGAACATGTGATCTGACTCTACTCTGTCCCCATGGAACATGTGATCTGACTCTACTCTGTCCCCATGGAACATGTGATCTGACTCTACTCTGTCCCCATGGAACATGTGATCTGACTCTACTCTGTCCCCATGGAACATGTGATCTGACTCTACTCTGTCCCCATGGAACATGTGATCTGACTCTACTCTGTCCCCATGGAACATGTGATCTGACTCTACTCTGTCCCCATGGAACATGTGATCTCTGACTCTACTCTGTCCCCATGGAACATGTGATCTCTGACTCTACTCTGTCCCCATGGAACATGTGATCTGACTCTACTCTGTCCCCATGGAACATGTGATCTGACTCTACTCTGTCCCCATGGAACATGTGATCTGACTCTACTCTGTCCCCATGGAACATGTGATCTCTGACTCTACTCTGTCCCCATGGAACATGTGATCTCTGACTCTACTCTGTCCCCATGGAACATGTGATCTCTGACTCTACTCTGTCCCCATGGAACATGTGATCTGACTCTACTCTGTCCCCATGGAACATGTGATCTCTGACTCTACTCTGTCCCCATGGAACATGTGATCTCTGACTCTACTCTGTCCCCATGGAACATGTGATCTCTGACTCTACTCTGTCCCCATGGAACATGTGATCTCTGACTCTACTCTGTCCCCATGGAACATGTGATCTCTGACTCTACTCTGTCCCCATGGAACATGTGATCTCTGACTCTACTCTGTCCCCATGGAACATGTGATCTCTGACTCTACTCTGTCCCCATGGAACATGTGATCTCTGACTCTACTCTGTCCCCATGGAACATGTGATCTGACTCTACTCTGTCCCCATGGAACATGTGATCTGACTCTACTCTGTCCCCATGGAACATGTGATCTCTGACTCTACTCTGTCCCCATGGAACATGTGATCTCTGACTCTACTCTGTCCCCATGGAACATGTGATCTCTGACTCTACTCTGTCCCCATGGAACATGTGATCTGACTCTACTCTGTCCCCATGGAACATGTGATCTCTGACTCTACTCTGTCCCCATGGAACATGTGATCTCTGACTCTACTCTGTCCCCATGGAACATGTGATCTGACTCTACTCTGTCCCCATGGAACATGTGATCTCTGACTCTACTCTGTCCCCATGGAACATGTGATCTCTGACTCTACTCTGTCCCCATGGAACATGTGATCTCTGACTCTACTCTGTCCCCATGGAACATGTGATCTCTGACTCTACTCTGTCCCCATGGAACATGTGATCTCTGACTCTACTCTGTCCCCATGGAACATGTGATCTCTGACTCTACTCTGTCCCCATGGAACATGTGATCTGACTCTACTCTGTCCCCATGGAACATGTGATCTCTGACTCTACTCTGTCCCCATGGAACATGTGATCTGACTCTACTCTGTCCCCATGGAACATGTGATCTCTGACTCTACTCTGTCCCCATGGAACATGTGATCTCTGACTCTACTCTGTCCCCATGGAACATGTGATCTCTGACTCTACTCTGTCCCCATGGAACATGTGATCTCTGACTCTACTCTGTCCCCATGTAACATGTGATCTCTGACTCTACTCTGTCCCCATGGAACATGTGATCTGACTCTACTCTGTCCCCATGGAACATGTGATCTCTGACTCTACTCTGTCCCCATGTAACATGTGATCTCTGACTCTACTCTGTCCCCATGGAACATGTGATCTCTGACTCTACTCTGTCCCCATGGAACATGTGATCTCTGACTCTACTCTGTCCCCATGGAACATGTGATCTCTGACTCTACTCTGTCCCCATGGAACATGTGATCTCTGACTCTACTCTGTCCCCATGGAACATGTGATCTCTGACTCTACTCTGTCCCCATGGAACATGTGATCTCTGACTCTACTCTGTCCCCATGGAACATGTGATCTCTGACTCTACTCTGTCCCCATGGAACATGTGATCTGACTCTACTCTGTCCCCATGTAACATGTGATCTCTGACTCTACTCTGTCCCCATGGAACATGTGATCTCTGACTCTACTCTGTCCCCATGGAACATGTGATCTCTGACTCTACTCTGTCCCCATGTAACATGTGATCTCTGACTCTACTCTGTCCCCATGGAACATGTGATCTCTGACTCTACTCTGTCCCCATGGAACATGTGATCTCTGACTCTACTCTGTCCCCATGTAACATGTGATCTCTGACTCTACTCTGTCCCCATGTAACATGTGATCTCTGACTCTACTCTGTCCCCATGTAACATGTGATCTCTGACTCTACTCTGTCCCCATGTAACATGTGATCTCTCTCTACTCTGTCCCCATGGAACATGTGATCTCTGACTCTACTCTGTCCCCATGGAACATGTGATCTCTGACTCTACTCTGTCCCCATGGAACATGTGATCTCTGACTCTACTGTCCCCATGGAACATGTGATCTGACTCTACTCTGTCCCCATGGAACATGTGATCTCTGACTCTACTCTGTCCCCATGTAACATGTGATCTCTGACTCTACTCTGTCCCCATGTAACATGTGATCTCTGACTCTACTCTGTCCCCATGGAACATGTGATCTCTGACTCTACTCTGTCCCCATGTAACATGTGATCTCTGACTCTACTCTGTCCCCATGTAACATGTGATCTCTGACTCTACTCTGTCCCCATGGAACATGTGATCTCTGACTCTACTCTGTCCCCATGGAACATGTGATCTCTGACTCTACTCTGTCCCCATGTAACATGTGATCTGACTCTACTCTGTCCCCATGGAACATGTGATCTCTGACTCTACTCTGTCCCCATGTAACATGTGATCTCTGACTCTACTCTGTCCCCATGGAACATGTGATCTCTGACTCTACTCTGTCCCCATGTAACATGTGATCTCTGACTCTACTCTGTCCCCATGGAACATGTGATCTCTGACTCTACTCTGTCCCCATGGAACATGTGATCTCTGACTCTACTCTGTCCCCATGTAACATGTGATCTCTGACTCTACTCTGTCCCCATGGAACATGTGATCTCTGACTCTACTCTGTCCCATGGAACATGTGATCTGACTCTACTCTGTCCCCATGGAACATGTGATCTCTGACTCTACTCTGTCCCCATGGAACATGTGATCTCTGACTCTACTCTGTCCCCATGTAACATGTGATCTGACTCTACTCTGTCCCCATGGAACATGTGATCTGACTCTACTCTGTCCCCATGGAACATGTGATCTCTGACTCTACTCTGTCCCCATGTAACATGTGATCTCTGACTCTACTCTGTCCCGAACATGTGATCTCTGACTCTCTGTCCCATGGAACATGTGATCTCTGACTCTACTCTGTCCCCATGGAACATGTGATCTCTGACTCTACTCTGTCCCCATGTAACATGTGATCTCTGACTCTACTCTGTCCCCATGTAACATGTGATCTCTGACTCTACTCTGTCCCCATGGAACATGTGATCTCTGACTCTACTCTGTCCCCATGGAACATGTGATCTCTGACTCTACTCTGTCCCCATGGAACATGTGATCTCTGACTCTCTGTCCCCATGTAACATGTGATCTCTGACTCTACTCTGTCCCCATGTAACATGTGATCTCTGACTCTACTCTGTCCCCATGGAACATGTGATCTCTGACTATCTGACTCTACTCTGTCCCCATGTAACATGTGATCTCTGACTCTACTCTGTCCCCATGGAACATGTGATCTCTGACTCTACTCTGTCCCCATGGAACATGTGATCTCTGACTCTACTCTGTCCCCATGGAACATGTGATCTCTGACTCTACTCTGTCCCCATGGAACATGTGATCTCTGACTCTACTCTGTCCCCATGGAACATGTGATCTGACTCTACTCTGTCCCCATGGAACATGTGATCTCTGACTCTACTCTGTCCCCATGGAACATGTGATCTCTCTGACTCTACTCTGTCCCCATGGAACATGTGATCTCTGACTCTACTCTGTCCCCATGGAACATGTGATCTCTGACTCTACTCTGTCCCCATGGAACATGTGATCTCTGACTCTACTCTGTCCCCATGGAACATGTGATCTCTGACTCTACTCTGTCCCCATGGAACATGTGATCTCTGACTCCACTCTGTCCCCATGGAACATGTGATCTGACTCTACTCTGTCCCCATGGAACATGTGATCTCTGACTACTCTGTCCCCATGGAACATGTGATCTGACTCTACTCTGTCCCCATGGAACATGTGATCTCTGACTCTACTCTGTCCCCATGGAACATGTGATCTCTGACTCTACTCTGTCCCCATGGAACATGTGATCTCTGACTCTACTCTGTCCCCATGGAACATGTGATCTCTGACTCTACTCTGTCCCCATGGAACATGTGATCTCTGACTCTACTCTGTCCCCATGGAACATGTGATCTGACTCTACTCTGTCCCCATGGAACATGTGATCTCTGACTCTACTCTGTCCCCATGGAACATGTGATCTCTGACTCTACTCTGTCCCCATGGAACATGTGATCTCTGACTCTACTCTGTCCCCATGGAACATGTGATCTCTGACTCTACTCTGTCCCCATGGAACATGTGATCTCTGACTCTACTCTGTCCCCATGGAACATGTGATCTGACTCTACTCTGTCCCCATGGAACATGTGATCTCTGACTCTACTCTGTCCCCATGGAACATGTGATCTCTGACTCTACTCTGTCCCCATGGAACATGTGATCTCTGACTCTACTCTGTCCCCATGGAACATGTGATCTCTGACTCTACTCTGTCCCCATGGAACATGTGATCTCTGACTCTACTCTGTCCCCATGGAACATGTGATCTCTGACTCTACTCTGTCCCCATGTAACATGTGATCTCTGACTCTACTCTGTCCCCATGGAACATGTGATCTCTGACTCTACTCTGTCCCCATGGAACATGTGATCTCTGACTCTACTCTGTCCCCATGGAACATGTGATCTCTGACTCTACTCTGTCCCCATGTAACATGTGATCTCTGACTCTACTCTGTCCCCATGTAACATGTGATCTCTGACTCTACTCTGTCCCCATGGAACATGTGATCTCTGACTCTACTCTGTCCCCATGGAACATGTGATCTCTGACTCTACTCTGTCCCCATGTAACATGTGATCTCTGACTCTACTCTGTCCCCATGTAACATGTGATCTCTGACTCTACTCTGTCCCCATGTAACATGTGATCTCTGACTCTACTCTGTCCCCATGTAACATGTGATCTCTGACTCTACTCTGTCCCCATGTAACATGTGATCTCTGACTCTACTCTGTCCCCATGTAACATGTGATCTCTGACTCTACTCTGTCCCCATGTAACATGTGATCTCTGACTCTACTCTGTCCCCATGTAACATGTGATCTCTGACTCTACTCTGTCCCCATGTAACATGTGATCTCTGACTCTACTCTGTCCCCATGTAACATGTGATCTCTGACTCTACTCTGTCCCCATGTAACATGTGATCTCTGACTCTACTCTGTCCCCATGTAACATGTGATCTCTGACTCTACTCTGTCCCCATGTAACATGTGATCTCTGACTCTACTCTGTCCCCATGGAACATGTGATCTCTGACTCTACTCTGTCCCCATGTAACATGTGATCTCTGACTCTACTCTGTCCCCATGTAACATGTGATCTCTGACTCTACTCTGTCCCCATGTAACATGTGATCTCTGACTCTACTCTGTCCCCATGTAACATGTGATCTCTGACTCTACTCTGTCCCCATGTAACATGTGATCTCTGACTCTACTCTGTCCCCATGTAACATGTGATCTCTGACTCTACTCTGTCCCCATGGAACATGTGATCTCTGACTCTACTCTGTCCCCATGTAACATGTGATCTCTGACTCTACTCTGTCCCCATGTAACATGTGATCTCTGACTCTACTCTGTCCCCATGTAACATGTGATCTCTGACTCTACTCTGTCCCCATGTAACATGTGATCTCTGACTCTACTCTGTCCCCATGTAACATGTGATCTCTGACTCTACTCTGTCCCCATGTAACATGTGATCTCTGACTCTACTCTGTCCCCATGTAACATGTGATCTCTGACTCTACTCTGTCCCCATGGAACATGTGATCTCTGACTCTACTCTGTCCCCATGGAACATGTGATCTCTGACTCTACTCTGTCCCCATGTAACATGTGATCTCTGACTCTACTCTGTCCCCATGTAACATGTGATCTCTGACTCTACTCTGTCCCCATGTAACATGTGATCTCTGACTCTACTCTGTCCCCATGGAACATGTGATCTCTGACTCTACTCTGTCCCCATGGAACATGTGATCTCTGACTCTACTCTGTCCCCATGTAACATGTGATCTCTGACTCTACTCTGTCCCCATGGAACATGTGATCTCTGACTCTACTCTGTCCCCATGTAACATGTGATCTCTGGCTCTACTCTGTCCCCATGTAACATGTGATCTCTGACTCTACTCTGTCCCCATGTAACATGTGATCTCTGACTCTACTCTGTCCCCATGTAACATGTGATCTCTGACTCTACTCTGTCCCCATGGAACATGTGATCTCTGACTCTACTCTGTCCCCATGGAACATGTGATCTCTGACTCTACTCTGTCCCCATGTAACATGTGATCTGACTCTACTCTGTCCCCATGTAACATGTGATCTCTGACTCTACTCTGTCCCCATGTAACATGTGATCTCTGACTCTACTCTGTCCCCATGTAACATGTGATCTCTGACTCTACTCTGTCCCCATGGAACATGTGATCTCTGACTCTACTCTGTCCCCATGGAACATGTGATCTCTGACTCTACTCTGTCCCTATGTAACATGTGATCTCTGACTCTACTCTGTCCCCATGTAACATGTGATCTCTGACTCTACTCTGTCCCCATGGAACATGTGATCTCTCTGACTCTACTCTGTCCCCATGGAACATGTGATCTCTGACTCTACTCTGTCCCCATGGAACATGTGATCTCTGACTCTACTCTGTCCCCATGGAACATGTGATCTCTGACTCTACTCTGTCCCCATGTAACATGTGATCTCTCTGACTCTACTCTGTCCCCATGGAACATGTGATCTCTGACTCTACTCTGTCCCCATGGAACATGTGATCTCTGACTCTACTCTGTCCCCATGGAACATGTGATCTCTGACTCTACTCTGTCCCCATGTAACATGTGATCTCTGACTCTACTCTGTCCCCATGTAACATGTGATCTCTGACTCTACTCTGTCCCCATGGAACATGTGATCTCTGACTCTACTCTGTCCCCATGGAACATGTGATCTCTCTGACTCTACTCTGTCCCCATGGAACATGTGATCTCTGACTCTACTCTGTCCCCATGTGATCTCTGACTCTACTCTGTCCCCATGGAACATGTGATCTCTGACTCTACTCTGTCCCCATGGAACATGTGATCTCTGACTACTCTGTCCCCATGTAACATGTGATCTCTGACTCTACTCTGTCCCCATGTAACATGTGATCTCTGACTCTACTCTGTCCCCATGGAACATGTGATCTCTGACTCTACTCTGTCCCCATGGAACATGTGATCTCTGACTCTACTCTGTCCCCATGGAACATGTGATCTCTCTGACTCTACTCTGTCCCCATGTAACATGTGATCTCTGACTCTACTCTGTCCCCATGGAACATGTGATCTCTGACTCTACTCTGTCCCCATGGAACATGTGATCTCTGACTCTACTCTGTCCCCATGTAACATGTGATCTCTGACTCTACTCTGTCCCCATGTAACATGTGATCTCTGACTCTACTCTGTCCCCATGGAACATGTGATCTCTGACTCTACTCTGTCCCCATGGAACATGTGATCTCTGACTCTACTCTGTCCCCATGTAACATGTGATCTCTGACTCTACTCTGTCCCCATGTAACATGTGATCTCTGACTCTACTCTGTCCCCATGTAACATGTGATCTCTGACTCTACTCTGTCCCCATGTAACATGTGATCTCTGACTCTACTCTGTCCCCATGTAACATGTGATCTCTGACTCTACTCTGTCCCCATGTAACATGTGATCTCTGACTCTACTCTGTCCCCATGTAACATGTGATCTCTGACTCTACTCTGTCCCCATGTAACATGTGATCTCTGACTCTACTCTGTCCCCATGTAACATGTGATCTCTGACTCTACTCTGTCCCCATGGAACATGTGATCTCTGACTCTACTCTGTCCCCATGGAACATGTGATCTCTGACTCTACTCTGTCCCCATGTAACATGTGATCTCTGACTCTACTCTGTCCCCATGTAACATGTGATCTCTGACTCTACTCTGTCCCCATGTAACATGTGATCTCTGACTCTACTCTGTCCCCATGTAACATGTGATCTCTGACTCTACTCTGTCCCCATGGAACATGTGATCTCTGACTCTACTCTGTCCCCATGTAACATGTGATCTCTGACTCTACTCTGTCCCCATGTAACATGTGATCTCTGACTCTACTCTGTCCCCATGTAACATGTGATCTCTGACTCTACTCTGTCCCCATGTAACATGTGATCTCTGACTCTACTCTGTCCCCATGGAACATGTGATCTCTGACTCTACTCTGTCCCCATGTAACATGTGATCTCTGACTCTACTCTGTCCCCATGGAACATGTGATCTCTGACTCTACTCTGTCCCCATGTAACATGTGATCTCTGACTCTACTCTGTCCCCATGTAACATGTGATCTCTGACTCTACTCTGTCCCCATGTAACATGTGATCTCTGACTCTACTCTGTCCCCATGTAACATGTGATCTCTGACTCTACTCTGTCCCCATGTAACATGTGATCTCTGACTCTACTCTGTCCCCATGTAACATGTGATCTCTGACTCTACTCTGTCCCCATGGAACATGTGATCTCTGACTCTACTCTGTCCCCATGTAACATGTGATCTCTGACTCTACTCTGTCCCCATGTAACATGTGATCTCTGACTCTACTCTGTCCCCATGTAACATGTGATCTCTGACTCTACTCTGTCCCCATGTAACATGTGATCTCTGACTCTACTCTGTCCCCATGTAACATGTGATCTCTGACTCTACTCTGTCCCCATGGAACATGTGATCTCTGACTCTACTCTGTCCCCATGTAACATGTGATCTCTGACTCTACTCTGTCCCCATGTAACATGTGATCTCTGACTCTACTCTGTCCCCATGTAACATGTGATCTCTGACTCTACTCTGTCCCCATGTAACATGTGATCTCTGACTCTACTCTGTCCCCATGTAACATGTGATCTCTGACTCTACTCTGTCCCCATGTAACATGTGATCTCTCTGACTCTATTCTGTCCCCATGGAACATGTGATCTCTGACTCTACTCTGTCCCCATGTAACATGTGATCTCTCTGACTCTATTCTGTCCCCATGTAACATGTGATCTCTGACTCTACTCTGTCCCCATGTAACATGTGATCTCTGACTCTACTCTGTCCCCATGTAACATGTGATCTCTGACTCTACTCTGTCCCCATGTAACATGTGATCTCTGACTCTACTCTGTCCCCATGTAACATGTGATCTCTGACTCTACTCTGTCCCCATGTAACATGTGATCTCTCTGACTCTACTCTGTCCCCATGTAACATGTGATCTCTGACTCTACTCTGTCCCCATGTAACATGTGATCTCTGACTCTACTCTGTCCCCATGTAACATGTGATCTCTGACTCTACTCTGTCCCCATGTAACATGTGATCTCTCTGACTCTACTCTGTCCCCATGTAACATGTGATCTCTGACTCTACTCTGTCCCCATGTAACATGTGATCTCTCTGACTCTACTCTGTCCCCATGTAACATGTGATCTCTGACTCTACTCTGTCCCCATGTAACATGTGATCTCTGACTCTACTCTGTCCCCATGTAACATGTGATCTCTGACTCTACTCTGTCCCCATGGAACATGTGATCTGACTCTACTCTGTCCCCATGTAACATGTGATCTCTGACTCTACTCTGTCCCCATGTAACATGTGATCTCTGACTCTACTCTGTCCCCATGTAACATGTGATCTCTGACTCTACTCTGTCCCCATGTAACATGTGATCTCTCTCTGACTCTACTCTGTCCCCATGTAACATGTGATCTCTGACTCTACTCTGAACCTCTTTCATGTGAGGTGAACCTCTTCTATTCTGTGACCCTCTGAAGCCCCGCCCCCATGTTCCTTAAAGCTGCTCTGAACCTCTCATGTTAATGTCACAGTGTGTTTAGTTGTTGTTGGACCGTGTTGAGCACGCTGTGTTCTTGAAATAAAGCTTTGTTTTTTACTATATTCTACTCAATACCTCTTCTCATTGTTGAGTGATATTTAAACTGCGCCCCCCAAAAAATGTCACCAGCTGCCACTGATCACTTCACATCCCCTGAGGGCCAATTTAGAGACAAGAATTTAGCTTCCAGGAGATCAACTCAGAGAGCTGTGTGTCTCTGTGTGTGTGTGTGTCTGTGTGTGTGTGTGTCTCTGTGTGTGTCTCTGTGTGTGTGTGTGTCTGTCTCTGTGTGTGTGTCTGTGTGTGTCTCTGTGTGCGTGTGTGTCTGTGTGTGTGTGTCTGTGTGTGAGTGTGTGAGCTCCGTTAATACAGGACAACGTAATTAAAAGTGTCATCTGAGCATCGTGAATATATATATATAAATATATTTATATAAATATATATATGTCTGTGTGTGTTTCATAAGTATATATATTTATATAAATATATTTATAGATATATAAATATCAATAAATATATCATTATTTAAATATATATTTATATAAATATATTTGTATATGTTTATAGATATTTATATAAATATATATATGAATATGAAACACACAGACATATATATGTATATATATATATATATAAATATATATATGAAACACACAAAGACATATATATATATGTCTGTGTGTTTCATATTTATATTAATATAATATATTAATATATGTATGTATCCTCCTCCCTGCTTCCACCGCCATGCTTCCTTCTCCTTCCTTACTACCTCCTCCTTCGTCCTTCCTTCCTGCTTCCTCTTCTCTCCTTCCTGCTCCCTCGTCCTTCCCTCCTCCTCCCTCCTGCTCCCTCCTTCCTTGAGTCTCGCCTCCTCTGACTCTCACGAGGTGAAACCCTCACCATGAGGAGTGACGTCAAGAACAAGACAAGAGATGCAGCTCCCGTAAAACCAGAAGGTCACCTCCTCTTCCTCACCTCCTCTGGCCTTGCTTCGTTTCCTCCCCCCTCCCGGGAGCTGTGGTTCCTAAAAGGTTTCTCCACCTCCTCCATCCCTCCATCTCATTGTGTCCACATGAAACTCAAGAGGACTCTCTCTCTCGCTCTCTCTCTTTAAAAGCTTTATTCTTTTCTTTTCTTTTTTTACATTTTTAATTTAGGATAATTGGGATTCTTTTTTCATTCCTTCTTTTTGTAAAAGCACAACTCTTTGAAATGACTTGTTTGATTTCACTCCTTTTTTAATAACTGAATTATCCCAGTTAGGAGATGACATCATTAATCTCAGGTTCAGTTCCTCTGGAGGATATTAAAACATACGTGTGTTAAACACACTAACTACTAAATATATGAAACATAAAGCTAATCAACGACTTCATGAGCGAAACGCCACAAATAAAGAGGCGAAAGTAACGAATGTAAACGCGTCAACTCAGGCAAACGTTGCCTTCAAGACAAGAATCAGGGTAAAAATACTTTTAAAAAGTGCAAAGATAACAGATTCACGGCCGACACAGATTCTGTGTTTTGGTGAATAAAAAAACAAAAACTCACGTTAGTTGTTTTGTACGTCATCATCTTCATCGTCATCTTCATCACGTCTTTATTTGCGTGTAAACAAAACTGAGGCGAGCGTCAGCCGGGTATTGATTATTGGCTATAACATGATCGATTTGTTAATGATTGAATCACGATCACGACACTGCAAACAAATAAAACAATAAAACAATAAAACAGATCTTCTTTTAACAAGTTGTGTCGATTGTGTCCTCCAACCTTATTTATGAACTAATTAAAGTATTGATCATAAACTGGAGGATCGATCAATGAAATAAATCAGGAACAATAAAGAAAGAAACACATGAAAGTTATTGATCCGGTTACAAAGTTATATTCTCATCACAGACACGATAAAGGATTTTAGGACTTGAATTATGTCACAATAAATAAACAAACAGCTCGCGGAGCGCTGGGCCCTCAGCTCAGTCTGGCAGGGCGACGGCGCCTCGCCTCACTGGGTGTGAATGCAGGGTGGCTCAGTACTGTATAAGGTGCTGGGTGTGTGTGTGTGTGTGTGGGAGAGAGAGAGAGAGAGAGAGAGAGAGAGAGAGCTTGTGATTGGTCAGGATGTGTCGGTGGGGAAGGAGCTGACCTCCGACACGGCGTCCGGAGGCTCATCAGGTCTCTGAGAAGTTCATCATCCAAATCATTAAATTATGGAAATAACCTACTTTAACAAAAAAAAACATCTGCGGAAACAACAACAACAACAACAAATATATTTTTACAAATCAAGACAAAAAGATCCACAAAGTTCATCAGGAAAGAAATTTGATCAGACGAGGAAGTCGTGAGTGAGAATGTAACGTGTGTGTGTGTGTGTGTGTGTGTGTGTGTATGTGAGTGTGTGTGTGTGTATGTGTGTGTATGTATGTGTATGGGGGGGCACTTTATCCGACGTCATCGCCGCTCTTCACTTTTTTTCGTCTTCTTCGTTTTGAGACATTTAAAAAAATAAAAGAATGATAAAAACACGAAACCAAAACGGTCAAATCAGGATGAAGGAGGGAGTGTGTGTGTGTGTGTGTCTTCTTTAAAGCCATCTTTCCTCCTGCCTGAGGAGGAGGAGGAGGAGGAGGAGGAGGGTCTCTATGTGAAGTTCTGGAGGGGCTGGCTGACCCTCATGCAGGCCCAGTAGAAGGCCCGGGCCAACGAGACCAGAACCAGCAGCAGCAGCGCGGCCCACGAGGCGTAGATCCCCTGGAAGCTCTGAGCCGACGCCCACGTCCCAGCCTGAGGAGGCGGGGCCAGAGTCAGACGGCGAGGAAACAGGGAACGGGGAACGGGGAACGGGGAACAGGGAAAAGGAAACAGGGAACGGGAAACAGGAAATAGAAACAGAACAGGAAATGGGAAACAGTGAATAGGGAACAGGGAACGGGAAACGGAAAAACAGGGAACGAGAAACAGGAAATGGAAACAGAACAGGAAACGGGAAGAAAGGAACAGGAAACGAGAAAAATGGAACAGGAATTAGGAAACAGGGAACGGGAGAACGGGAAACGAGAAAAAAAACGGGAAACAGTGAACAGGAAACAAGGAGAGCTGAATGAGGTGATCTGAGGAGGGGGGAGGAGGAGGAGGGGGGAGGGGAGGAGCATGGAGCATCGAGCGGCCGCTCTGAGAACATCGATTAACGACGATGGTCAAAGTGACTTTGAGGAATCCAACGTTATGAATATGAAAATATCAAAACACCCAGAATAAAATACTGAGGATGAAACATTAATCAGGAGGCGCTGTCTTCATCTATATATATATATAGATATACATATATATATATAGATATGTATATCTATATATATAAATATATATATATATATAGATAGATAGTTATATTAATGTATCATGTTGCGGCGCTTTCAGGAATATATACAGGATTCCTGTTCTGAAGAAGTGTGTGTGTTACAGGTGTGTGTGTGTGTGTGTGTTACAGGTGTGTGTGTGTGTGTGTTACAGGTGTGTGTGTGTGTTACAGGTGTGTGTGTTACAGGTGTGTGTGTGTTACAAGTGTGTGTGTTACAGGTGTGTGTGTGTTACAGGTGTGTGTGTGTGTGTTACAAGTGTGTGTGTGTTACAGGTGTGTGTGTGTGTGTTACAGGTGTGTGTGTGTTACAGGTGTGTGTGTGTGTTACAGGTGTGTGTGTTACAGGTGTGTGTGTGTGTTACAGGTGTGTGTGTGTGTTACAGGTGTGTGTGTGTGTTACAGGTGTGTGTGTTACAGGTGTGTGTGTGTTACAGGTGTGTGTGTTACAGGTGTGTGTGTGTGTGTGTGTGTGTGTGTGTGTGTGTGTGTTACAGGTGTGTGTGTGTTACAGGTGTGTGTGTGTGTGTGTTACAGGTGTGTGTGTGTTACAGGTGTGTGTGTGTGTTACAGGTGTGTGTGTTACAGGTGTGTGTGTGTTACAGGTGTGTGTGTGTGTGTTACAGGTGTGTGTGTGTGTGTTACAGGTGTGTGTGTGTTACAGGTGTGTGTGTGTGTTACAGGTATGTGTGTGTTACAGGTGTGTGTGTGTGTTACAGGTGTGTGTGTGTGTGTTACAGGTATGTGTGTGTTACAGGTGTGTGTGTGTTACAGGTGTGTGTGTGTGTGTTACAGGTGTGTGTGTTACAGGTGTGTGTGTTACAGGTGTGTGTGTGTGTGTGTTACAGGTGTGTGTGTGTTACAGGTGTGTGTGTTACAGGTATGTGTGTGTTACAGGTGTATGTGTGTGTTACAGGTGTGTGTGTGTTACAGTGTGTTACAGGTGTGTGTGTTACAGGTATGTGTGTGTTACAGGTGTATGTGTGTGTTACAGGTGTGTGTGTGTGTGTGTTACAGGTATGTGTGTGTTACAGGTGTGTGTGTGTTACAGGTGTGTGTGTTACAGGTGTGTGTTACAGTGTGTTACAGGTGTGTGTGTGTGTGTTACAGGTATGTGTGTGTTACAGGTGTGTGTGTTACAGGTGTGTGTGTGTTACAGGTGTGTGTGTGTGTGTTACAGGTGTGTGTGTTACAGGTGTGTGTGTGTTACAGGTGTGTGTGTGTTACAGGTGTGTGTGTGTGTTACAGGTGTGTGTGTGTTACAGGTGTGTGTGTGTTACAGGTGTGTGTGTGTTACAGGTGTGTGTGTTACAGGTATGTGTGTTACAGGTGTGTGTGTGTTACAGGTGTGTGTGTTACAGGTGTGTGTGTTACAGGTGTGTGTGTTACAGGTATGTGTGTGTTACAGGTGTGTGTGTGTGTTACAGGTGTGTGTGTGTGTTACAGGTGTGTGTGTGTGTGTGTTACAGGTGTGTGTGTGTGTGTTACAGGTGTGTGTGTGTGTGTGTGTGTTACAGGTGTGTGTGTGTATTACAGGTGTGTGTGTTACAGGTGTGTGTGTGTTACAGGTGTGTGTGTGTTACAGGTGTGTGTGTGTGTGTGTTACAGGTGTGTGTGTGTTACAGGTGTGTGTGTGTTACAGGTGTGTGTGTGTGTGTGTTACAGGTGTGTGTGTGTGTTACAGGTGTGTGTGTGTGTTACAGGTGTGTGTGTGTGTTACAGGTGTGTGTGTGTTACAGGTATGTGTGTGTTACAGGTGTGTGTGTGTTACAGGTGTGTGTGTGTGTTACAGGTGTGTGTGTGTTACAGGTGTGTGTGTGTGTTACAGGTGTGTGTGTGTTACAGGTGTGTGTGTTACAGGTATGTGTGTGTGTTACAGGTGTGTGTGTGTGTGTTACAGGTATGTGTGTGTTACAGGTGTGTGTGTGTGTTACAGGTGTGTGTGTGTTACAGGTGTGTGTGTGTTACAGGTGTGTGTGTGTGTTACAGGTATGTGTGTGTTACAGGTGTGTGTGTGTGTTACAGGTGTGTGTGTGTGTTACAGGTGTGTGTGTGTTACAGGTGTGTGTGTAGTACAGGTGTGTGAGCCGTGTGTAGTACAGGTGTGTGTGTATGTTACAGGTGTGTGTGTGTTACAGGTGCGTGTGTGTTACAGGTGTGTGTGTGTGTGTTACAGGTGTGTGTGTTACAGGTGTGTGTGTGTTACAGGTGTGTGTGTGTTACAGGTATGTGTGTGTTACAGGTGTGTGTGTGTATTACAGGTGTGTGTGTGTTACAGGTGTGTGTGTGTTACAGGTGTGTGTGTGTGTTACAGGTGTGTGTGTGTGTTACAGGTGTGTGTGTGTTACAGGTGTGTGTGTGTTACAGGTATGTGTGTGTTACAGGTGTGTGTGTGTGTTACAGGTGTGTGTGTGTGTTACAGGTGTGTGTGTGTTACAGGTGTGTGTGTGTGTTACAGGTGTGTGTGTGTTACAGGTGTGTGTGTGTGTGTTACAGGTGTGTGTGTTACAGGTGTGTGTGTGTTACAGGTGTGTGTGTGTGTGTGTTACAGGTGTGTGTGTGTGTTACAGGTGTGTGTGTTACAGGTGTGTGTGTTACAGGTGTGTGTGTGTGTTACAGGTGTGTGTGTGTTACAGGTGTGTGTGTGTTACAGGTGTGTGTGTTACAGGTATGTGTGTGTTACAGGTGTGTGTGTGTTACAGGTGTGTGTGTGTGTGTGTGTTACAGGTATGTGTGTGTTACATGTGTGTGTGTGTGTTACAGGTGTGTGTTACAGGTATGTGTGTGTGTTACAGGTGTGTGTGTTACAGGTGTGTGTGTATTACAGGTGTGTGTGTGTTACAGGTATGTGTGTTACAGGTGTGTGTGTGTGTTACAGGTGTGTGTGTGTTACAGGTATGTGTGTGTTACAGGTGTGTGTGTGTGTGTTACAGGTGTGTGTGTGTTACAGGTGTGTGTGTGTGTGTTACAGGTATGTGTGTGTTACAGGTGTGTGTGTTACAGGTGTGTGTGTGTTACAGGTGTGTGTGTGTGTGTTACAGGTATGTGTGTGTTACAGGTGTGTGTGTGTTATTACAGGTGTGTGTTATTATTATTACAGGTGTGTGTGTTATGTGTTACAGGTGTGTGTGTGTTACAGGTGTGTGTGTGTGTTACAGGTGTGTTTACAGGTGTGTGTGTATATTACAGGTATGTGTGTGTTACAGGTGTGTGTTACAGGTGTGTGTGTATATTACAGGTGTGTGTGTTACAGGTGTGTGTGTGTGTTACAGGTGTGTGTTACAGGTGTGTGTTACAGGTGTGTGTTACAGGTTGTGTGTGTGTTACAGGTGTGTGTGTTACAGGTGTGTGTGTGTGTTACAGGTATGTGTGTGTTACAGGTGTGTGTGTGTGTTACAGGTATGTGTGTGTGTTACAGGTGTGTGTGTGTTACAGGTGTGTGTGTGTGTGTGTTACAGGTATGTGTGTGTTACAGGTGTGTGTGTGTGTGTTACAGGTATGTGTGTGTTACAGGTGTGTGTGTGTGTGTTACAGGTGTGTGTTACAGGTATGTGTGTGTTACAGGTGTGTGTGTGTGTTACAGGTGTGTGTGTTACAGGTATGTGTGTGTTACAGGTGTGTGTGTGTGTTACAGGTGTGTGTGTGTGTTACAGGTGTGTGTTACAGGTATGTGTGTGTTACAGGTGTGTGTGTGTGTGTTACAGGTGTGTGTGTGTGTTACAGGTATGTGTGTGTTACAGGTGTGTGTGTGTGTGTTACAGGTGTGTGTGTGTTACAGGTGTGTGTGTGTTACAGGTGTGTGTGTGTTACAGGTGTGTGTGTGTGTTACAGGTATGTGTGTGTTACAGGTGTGTGTGTGTTACAGGTATGTGTGTGTTACAGGTGTGTGTGTTACAGGTGTGTGTGTGTTACAGGTGTGTGTGTGTGTGTTACAGGTGTGTGTGTTACAGGTGTGTGTGTGTTACAGGTGTGTGTGTTACAGGTATGTGTGTGTTACAGGTGTGTGTGTGTGTGTGTTACAGGTATGTGTGTGTTACAGGTGTGTGTGTGTTACAGGTGTGTGTGTGTGTGTTACAGGTGTGTGTGTGTTACAGGTGTGTGTGTGTGTGTGTTACAGGTGTGTGTGTGTTACAGGTATGTGTGTGTTTCAAGTTTCAAGTTTCAAGTTTTTATTGTCACATCCCCTTTTATACAAGTATAATCGGTTCGTGAAATTCTTATGTGCAAAACACCCGACAGCAGTAGCAGACTAAAAAAAGAATAAGAATGAGAATAAACTATACAATATCCACAAAAAAAGAAGAAAGTATTAACAATATATATATATAAAACAATGTAATAGAATATACATCATGGCAATATATATATATAAAACAATGTAATAAAATATACACTTTTTTTGAGACTATATATATATGTATACAATATATATATATATAAACAATGTAATAAAATATACACCATGGCCATAGATATTCACAGAATATGTTCTGGTGTGTAGTGTTAATGAGGGTCTCAGTCCTTGTTCAGCAGCCTGATGGCCTGACTGAAGAAGCTGTCCCTCAGTCTGTTTGTGCGGCACTTGATACTGCGGTATCGCCTGCCTGACGGTAGAAGGGTGAACAGTTTGTGGCCGGGGTGGTTATTGTCTTTCAGCATCCGTTTGGCCCTGGCCACGCACCGCTTGGTGTATATGTCCAGGATGGAGGAAGCTCACCTCCAACGATGTACTGTGCCGACCGCACCACCCTCTGTAGTGCCCTACGCCCAGGGCGGTGCAGTTCCCGTACCAGACGGTGATGCAACCTGTCAGAACACTCTCGATGGTACTGGTGTAGAATGTTCTGAGGATGCGGGGGGCCATGTTGAATTTCCTCAGTCGCCTAAGGAAATACAGGCGTTGTTGGGCCCTTTTCACCACGTGAGTGGTGTGCGTGGTCCATGTGAGGTCCTCGGAGATGTGCACGCCGAGGAACTTGAAGCTGCTGACCCTCTCTACTGCAACTCCGTCTATGGAGATGGGGGTGTGCTCTCCTCTCCGCTTCCTGTAGTCCACGATCAGGTGCGTGTGTGTTACAGGTGTGTGTGTGTGTTACAGGTATGTGTGTGTGTGTTACAGGTGTGTGTGTTACAGGTGTATGTGTGTGTGTGTTACAGGTATGTGTGTGTGTTACAGGTGTGTGTGTGTGTTACAGGTGTGTGTGTGTTACAGGTGTGTGTGTGTTACAGGTGTGTGTGTGTTACAGGTGTGTGTGTGTTACAGGTGTGTGTGTGTGTTACAGGTGTGTGTGTGTTACAGGTGTGTGTGTGTGTTACAGGTGTGTGTGTGTGTGTGTGTGTTACAGGTGTGTGTGTGTGTGTGTGTGTTACAGGTGTGTGTGTGTTACAGGTGTGTGTGTGTGTGTTACAGGTGTGTGTGTGTGTGTGTTACAGGTGTGTGTGTGTTACAGGTATGTGTGTGTTACAGGTGTGTGTGTGTGTGTTACAGGTGTGTGTGTGTGTGTGTGTTACAGGTGTGTGTGTGTTACAGGTATGTGTGTGTTACAGGTGTGTGTGTGTGTTACAGGTGTGTGTGTGTGTGTGTGTGTGTGTCGATGAGGTCATCAACAGTACCTCAGGTTCTTTTCTCCCGTGAGGTTTTATTGTGTGTACTTTTAGAACTGCTTCGTGTTGTTTTGTTGTCCGTGTTCTTGTTGTCGATAAAGTTTTACCTGGAGGGTAAAGCTGTCAGAAACTCGTGTTTATAATTAAAAACGGTCTGTTCGTCTTGTATGACCTCCTGCATTAGAGCCCCCCCCCCCCACAGGGCGGGCTGCTGCGCGCTGGCGCCCCCTGCTGGCCGGAGAGCAGAACGCAGGACGGTCTACTCTGTGTGTCGGAGGGTTTTTAGTCTCCAGATCGCGATCTCCAGATCGTGATCTCTAGATCGTGATCTCCAGATCGTGATCTCCAGATCGTGATCTCTAGATCGTGATCTCCAGATTGTTCTCTAGATTGTTCTGCGGTTTGCAAACTCTAATAAGAAAAATAGGAATATTTATTTGCGTGCGCAACGTAACGGAGAGCAAAAAAGAAGAAGAAGAAGAAGAGGGGATGAATCGATTTGGAAAACAGACAAGCTCATATTAATGCTGAGAGGGAGGGAGGGAGAGGGGGAGGGGGAGAGAGAGAGAGAGAGAGAGAGAGAGAGAGGTCTACTCACCATCAGCCCGGCGGTGGAGACGCTGAACAGCAAGCAGAGTAGAAAACACCACAAGCTCCGCCTCCGGGGATACCTCTGGCCAATGGAGGAGCTGCAGGGGACCCACAGAGGAGAGGGAGAGAGAGAGAGAGAGAGAGAGAGAGAGAGAGGGGAGGGGTCATTTGATTAGAAGATGTAATCATCTTCTCCACCCGAGACAATATGACTGTTACATCATAATATCTGTAAGATGTGACACTCACACTTTCCTGCAGTGCGGGCAGCGGGCCAGCGTCCGGTCGGTGAACTCCGTCCACTGATCACGAGGAAGACAAAGACGTGTCAGACACAAACAACAACAACAACATGTGAAACACGAGTGGAAGACGTGAGAAGCGTGTCGTGTGCATCTGATAAACGTCTTCCGGTATCTCCCGTAGTTCATTCATTAATGAATTGATATCCGCCGGTTGCCTCATAGATTGATTTTGTATTAAAGAAATTAAGAATTGAATTCCACCTTCATGAGTAATAACAATAATTATTTAACATGTTTAAATGTTGATATTCAGAGGCTGATCAGATCAATACGAGTCGTTTTAATGCCATTGTTCATATTTTGATAAAATAAGCTTTAAAATTTAAGAAAGAAAAACATGCTACAGAAAATATATAAAACATGTGAGGTGGTGGAGAGAAATATATTATAATATATTATAATATATATTATATTTGATTGAGTTTATATTAAAGAAATGAAGAATTCAATTCCACTGAGCAGAAATAATCAATCTTCTCCTCCATCGCTGGGCGAGAAGGAAAAGAAACAAATGAACAATGTTAAAGAGAGAGATAGAGAGAGAGAGAGATAGGGAGGGAGATAGAGAGAGGGAGAGAGAGAGAGTCAGAGAGAGAGAGACAGAGAGATAGGGAGGGAGATAGAGAGACAGACAGAGAGAGAGAGGGAGAGAGAGTCAGAGAGAGGGAGGGAGAGAGAGGGAGAGAGAGAGACAGACAGAGAGTCAAAGAGAGGGAGGGAGAGAGAGAGACAGAGAGAGAGAGGGAGAGAGAGAGGAGAGAGAGGGAGCGAGAGAGAGAGAGGGAGAGCGAGTGAGGGAGAGAGAGAGAGAGTCAGAGAGAGAGAGACAGAGAGAGAGAGAGAGTCAGAGAGAGAGAGACAGAGAGAGAGAGTCAGAGACAGGGAGGGAGAGAGAGGGAGAGGGAGAGAGAGAGAGAGGGAGGTACCAGGAAGGTGTTGCTGCAGTGACCACAGGAGACCCGGGCCCCGGCCGGCTGCGGGTCAGGACTGGCCGGACCCGGATGAACTGGACCCAGATTAATGATCCTCTTACTGGAAAGAGACACAGAGAGGAAGACGAGAAGAAGAAGAGGAAGAGAGGAGGAGAATTTAAATTTTTTAATCATAAAATGCAAAAGCTAATTGTTCCTGCCCGAAAACGACGGATTCACTGTTTTTGGGATTCATCATCAACGTTATTATTATTGTGATTATTATGATTATGATTATTATTATCATTATTGTCATTATTATTATTATCATTATTGTGATTATTATTATTATCATTATTGTGATTATTGTCATTATTATTACCATTATTATTATTGTTA